>NW_025728758.1:0-299669 GCF_021461385.2 Schistocerca piceifrons
TCGCCACTCCCATCACGCTTTGGTGCTGCTGCTCGCAGTGTGGTTTCAGTTGCCTGAGACTGAAATCTGTGTGCGCGTGTGCGCGTGGGCGTGCGCATGCGTATGTGTGTGTATTGTTCACAAAGGCCTTAAGGGCCGAAAGCTATAATTGTGAGAGTCTTTTTGTTGTGCCTATCTGCAATTCAGCATTTCTGCTATATGGTGAGTAACAACTTTCATTCTCATAATATTGTTACATTCCATCCTGTATTTTACATCGTTTGGTTCTTTTAAATTTGTTTTAGAGGCGTTTAAATCTTGAGGATCTGCAACCTCAAAGTTATCTATAAATACTAAGCCTGAAGTCAGTGTTAGGCACGCAAGCTTGTATCTATTGTGTAGTTTCAGAAGAGCATTCGGTGTCTGTTGCTTAGTCTGTTATTGATTATCGTAAGCGTCTTCTCCTCTTATATTAACATCTTTGGTAAAATAATTGAAATTTCTGTTTATAATTAATAGGTTCCAACCTCATTCACTTCACTTAGAGTTAAGCAATAGCTTAGCAAATGTTACGTTACTTTAAGGGCTTTATTCAGTTTTTAAAGATCTAAACAACTTATTGCCAGAGCTCTTTAATTTAGTGCTGTAATGTGTATGGTTGTGTGTGACTAACTTGTTGTCTACTGAGTTTTAAGGGGACACAGTCGCGAGGGACTCCCACAAGGAATCAATGCTAAAACGAGCAAATGTCAGGTACACTTTCTGAAGTAACTAATGGAGATAAAGACCTGAAACTTTTACAGTGTACAGCTGAAACATCATTCTCAAATCACATAAAAAAATGGTTAATGTATTTTATATATTTCATGAGTAATCATTTTTTTGTTCTATAAGACAAAAAATTAAAACTTTTCTAAACACCTTGGAGCTTGTAAATCTGTTCTTTTTATCACAATTGGTCTATTTTTTTTTATCTAATTAATCATCGTTGTATTAACAAGAGATACTGTAAGTCTGATGTCTGTAGCAGTCAGTTTTTGAGAAAAGTGTACCAGAAGGTCAAAAAATGTAGTTTTGAGAAAAATGGTATTAAAGTTTTACATGCAAGAAAGTAATGTACAATGTCATACAGACACACTTAAAACATTCCAGGGCTATACTGTGGCTCAGCTTCTTGATCTTTATCTTCTTTTCTTTGATCTTCTGGCTATCCTGGCCTCCTTGGTAGCATTTCCTGCAGAAATATCAGCATAACGGATACAGTCCATGTCAATCTTTTTCAGTCCCCTTTCAGTATTGATACCATCCTTTGTTCCCAAGACTCTTAATACATCGGTCTTCTTTGACACACCAGCACTGAAGCACATCACTGCATCATGAACACCAAATTTTAGTGTTTCTTTTCTAACGAAAACAGTTTTTGGTAGCCTTGTCTAAATGACAGAATTCAAACTTTCATTTGGGTTTTGAGTTTGTCCATGCAGACACTTTTTCAAGAGCTCTTGTTGGGTAAGGTCTCTGAAAATTGGTTTCACAGCAAGCAGATTTTTCTGGAATTGAATGTTTGTGCTTATAGCTGGAAGATGTAGCTGGGTTGTTGAATTTGCACCAGCTGTCAGGTCCCTGTGGGCAAAGGTTATGTTGTGGTTCCTCATCTGTTGAAATTTTATGAAAGAATACAGCCCAGATGGCTCTCCTCATTTCTTCTACATTGTTGTAGTTATTTCTAATGGCCATACCATAATAAGTCTGGATCCTGGCTATTTCAGCCTTTGTCATGCCCCCCTCTACCACCTAACTTTTTTTCCTTACATATCTTTAGCAGTCATGATCCCATTCTTTTCTGTACAGGTCCTATACATTACAGTTTATTAATTTTGACTCTAGGCCCATAAGGTTTATCTTCTACCACTTTCTGATAAGCCTTACTGTCCCCGTCCCCGTCCCGAAGATAGTCTGTGTAGACGATACCTCTTGACTGCACAGACACTTCCATGCCTCCACTAGAACCATCATAGTCCTTTTTGCACACATGTTGTACAGTGGGATTTTTGCTACAGATGTCACAGAATTTAGTAATAATTTCAATATCCAGAACCTTCGCAGTATCAAAAGAAGTTGCTGAGACAATGCCATTTAGGGATGTATGCCCACGTTTCTGCCAACTGCCATCAAAACCAGCAGAAATTTGCCTTGGGTCAGATTTCATATCATTCAACTGAATTGCTTCTTTGGCTGCTTGCAACATTGTAGATTCACTTACCTCAGCTACAATTGCACCAGTAGTCTTGTTGTAAACATCAAACTTTCTTGGAGGTGGAGGAGTGTTTATCACTCCACAATGAACAGCACCTGCACTTCGCCCTTTTCCAATAGATCTAAGTGCATACACTAATCTTATATTGTTTTCATACAATCTGCTTCTTGCTACGTGGGATGACATTGTATTGGCAGTACAGCTACATTCCAAACTTGTCAAAACTATTCCCTTGGTTTTCACCACATCTTCGTGCAAAGTAACGTTTCCACCACAGTTTTTACAATTTGTGTATTTTTCAATAAGTTCACATAATAACCTCATGGAGATCAGAATGTTTGTGTCAGTAACAACAGAAACACTGTTCACACCACATATTGCATTGTCACGCATTTGAGAGGCACTTGGAAAACCGGCAGCACCTAGAAGCTTCTTGCTTGAAGCATTGACACTCGCACTGACTTCACTTTCAATATTATTTTCTGCCCTCTTTTCAAAACTAGCAGTTTTGCGGTTTATTTTTACATATTTATTTCCACTAAACTTAGTCTTATATCCAAACTTCCTTATTCTACCCATTGTGTTATAACGTTTCACAAAATCAATACATTTGTATCACCAAAACGTAAACAACTAGGATGAAGAAACTGACAAACGAGTCGACAATGCAGACAGGCTGGCAAACATAAGCATAACAATTCTCTCTTGCAACCCAAATAAAGAGTATTTATATCCGTGGAACATAAATGATTGTTGTACTATAGTCAATGCTGACTACTGCGCAAGACACAGCAAAAATGGACGTGGCGCTAGTTACCATGCTTCACGAACAAATTCATAACTCCGAATCTAATAATCTTATTTGTATGAAACAAACAGCATTTTGGAGCCAAATAATTGGAGCATAGATTAAGACAAAAAAAAAAAAAAAAAAAAAAAATCGATTTTTTTTTTTAGCCTGTTCGCGACTGTGTCCCCTTAAGAGTGGCCCCTGCAGGGGTAAGGGTGGTTTCGGCCCACTTATTATGATGAACAGTAGCTGTTTCAACTATTGTTTCTCCATTTTAAATTTGCTTGTGTAAGTGAAGCTTGTTATTTGAATTGATGCTTCTCTTGCCTTAAAGACTGTTTATGTAAGAGCAACTTTCTCTTCATTATTACACATTTGGTGAAAGAAGAAGACTGCAGTTTTAATCATCATTCTGACTGTTGCCATATACTGAAATAAATTTGTAATTTTTAAGGAAAACTGATGTGTTTCAAGGAAAACTGATGTGCTCGGGATGGGTCTGTTCTTCTAAGTCTCCTATCCTTTGTCCAACCTATGTTCAGACATTTAAATATAGGTAATGTTTAAGAGGTGTAAAGGTAAATGCAGAGAAAGGTCACACACAAAATATAGCTCACACCAGACTGGTGCTGGACTTGGGCAGCCAGTTAGTGGCCATGGCTCACACCAATTCCAACAGTTGGGTGGACTGTGTCATACTGGTGGTGAAGCTGGGCAGGTGGGAAGTCATGGCATGTCATTTCAAATGCCAATTAAATATGGAGCAGGTAACATTCTTGTCCCCTGAGAACTTTCCCTCATACACATTGTGTAAAGCATTTAAGTTACATTGCAATGCATTATGCTACCGCTGATTTCTACCTGGAGAGATCACCGAACAGCAATGTTTCTGGTGGGCGAGCACGCAACTATTTAGTACATTTAGTGGCTCGAATACTTGTGTTGGGGCTGGTTGTGTGCCGCTGCTTTGTTCCCTGTACAATACACATAAATAAAGGACTATACTATTGTCTTATTTATATTTATTATACATCCAGAACAGTGAATGGACAATTTACAGCACAAATATGAAACATCAAATAAGAAACTGGGAAAGGCTTGTGAGGACAATGATGTATCCTGACACAGGTTTTGACTCAACTTTAGTTTTATTACACTCATCAAACACATTCCCTCAACCAGTGGCCTACAGGAACTAATATTCACAATAATTAAACACAATTTTAGCCTATAGCAGCACAAGCAAACAATTAGTTTCTACACAGGTAATTTTTTACTTGAGCAATGGCATCATCAGTACTCTAACTCGCTAATGTCGATAAATTCCCCATATTTATCTAGTTCACACATCTCTTGAATAACAGTCTCGCAATTGTAAACCGTTTTCACTGAAAATGACTAAGTTCAAACTGCCTACCACATTATCACTACCACCAATGGCTCTTAGGCCACACAGTTCTTATCCCAACCAAGAACACTGACAAAATACCCTTAAACCTTCCCTGCTCTCTTCCTCTTCACCTTTATCACATGATCACTACTTGAATTATGTTAATTCTTAACTTCTAGACCACCATTTGAAATTATTTAGGTTTAACATATTTCATATTAAACAAATTAAATATATTTTTACTTTTCATTTGAATTCCAATATTACACATATTAATTTCCTATGTCACTGAAAGTATCCCGTTTAGGTAAATATTTTACACTACGAATCTGGACTGTTGTAACCTATCCAAGTTCACAACTTAATTCTTCATGTTTACAATTACTGATTTAGTCAAATGACACACTTACAACATATTACACTTTCTTACCAATACATATAAACTGAAGTCTATACTATTGCTTTATCGTATTGTATTATGCAGAGGTTAATCTTTTTCTGTAGTTGAGGCAGATTTTCTGTTCTGGAACACAACCACTGTAGTACAAGTTGTGCTGTCTGCTAGTGCTCGGCCATGTGGTGTACTTAATGGTCCGAGATTTTCTGGACGCAGTTGCCACCTGTGGCTCTGAGGTCCCAACCTTCCTTTTGGCATATGTATCACATACTTTATACAGGCATCTTGCTAGCCACTTATATGTTGTTCAACCCAGTCTTTGCTCTCCATCATCAATTATACATATAAAACCTATAGCTTGTAACATCACGATATGAAAGTGAAAATATTCAGTTACCTAACTTTGCTGTCTGAATTTTAATCATAACTTTACATAGCGGTCCAAAAACAGACTTACATCTATGACAGACATATGGCCGACAACTTGTCTAGTGTAGGGATACTAAATTGTGTGCATACGCGCACACGTGTGCACACAATTTAGTATCGCTACACTAGACAAGTTGTCGGCCATATGTCTGTCATAGATGTAAGTCTGTTTTTGGACCGCTATGTAAAGTTATGATTAAAATTCAGACAGCAAAGTTAGGTAACTGAATATTTTCACTTTCATAGCACACACACACACACACACACACACACACACACACACACACACACACACACACACCTTTCACGTGAATCAGTCTATCTATTAGTGAAAATCCTATCAATATCCCTGCAATAGTTCCCGAGAACTTCTCATACACAGAGAAGACTGCAAAAGGGGACTTTAATTTAGTAATCGACATCTAAGATCTTCCAACATATATTCAAGAAGCAGAAATACTTCTCTTTACTGACTGAGCAAGCATTATAATCAAGCCTAACTGAGAAATTTCGACACTGGTTAACTGCAAGTGGACTATCTTAGAAATAAGCTCAATGTTTTGCAGACCTTTTGTAAATGATCATTCACCTCATGTAGTTGTGTTAACCGAGCATGGACTGAAATCTGAGAAAATTATTTACTTTAAACTAGTTGGCCATTTCCTAGGAAATAGCTACTGTAGACACCATCTTAAAGGTGGAGGTGTAGCAGTATTTGTTAGAGTGCAACTCAAAGTAAATAAATTAAACCATATAGATCTGTATAATAGTTAAGACTTGACTGAAGTGACAGGCGTTGAACCCCATATCAAAGGTTGCAGAAAGAGCACGGTGAAACAGAAAATTATTGGGATTTATTGTCCACCAAAATCAGAGGTACGGCGTTTCATAGAAATTTTTAGTAAAATAGTGGGACACTGTGGCACAAACGAGGTAACAATACTTGGTGACTTGAATATAGAGGCAACATCTCACAATAACCATAATTGAGGCTAATAGATACCCTTAACTCCTAAAATCTTATGGATGCAGTAAATTCAGATACAAGAGTAACTCAGTCTACTTTAAGTAGAAGAGACTACATAATACTAAGTAAAGAGGTAAAAGATAGTATTAGATGCTGTAATGTGGACTTCCACTACTCAGACCACAAATGTCAATTTGTAGACTATGGACACACAAGCATCCAAAAAAGGACTCAGGTCATGGAACATAAAAGTATGCTTAAAGAGAAAAACAATGCTTTTAAAAGTAAACTAGCATCTGAGGAATGGGAACTAGTTCTTCCGCAAAAAGGGTCCAAATAGAAATTGGCCAAATTTTATAATATTATTTTACAGTATCTTAATTTTTGCTGCCCAGTGAAAGAAATTAAGGAAGTAGTAACTCACAACCAAAATGTAAAAAACACCAGACTGACTCTTCCAGCTTACATGACTAAACTCAGGCAAAATATCGAGGATCAAAGTGTGCTACATAAGTCAAATAAATTGCAAATATTTAAGGATAAGTACAATCAAGCTAAAAAACAATTTCGGGAACAGCTCTCAAATTTAAGAAGACAGATCCTAGATAAGGAAATAGCTCAGTCAACACATACAGGAAAGACTTCACGGAATATAATAAATAGATATTGCAAAGTCACTCCGATGTTAGATGCTCAAATTGACAGAAACCAACATGAAGGAAACCATATTATTGATCCAGATAAAATCTGCAATATATTTAATGATTATTTTATATCTTTAGCTGAGAATCCAGATAATAGCACAAGTCTGACTCAGATGGTAAAGCCTTACCCTAAGCTGAAAGCTGCTTTTGACTTTAAGGAAGTGAGAGTGGACGAAATAGGAAACATAATAAATAAGTTAAAGAATAAGACCTCATCTGGCTGGGATGGACTGAGTAGTATTATAATTAAAAAATGCAATAAGGAATTAGTTGGAATAATTATCCATATGATCAGCAGCAGTATCAGGGAGCACACATTTCCAAATATATTGAAGAAAAGGACAGTTACACCTGTGCATAATAAAGGATCGAAAGAAGAGCTATCAAACTTCAGGCCCATACCACTAATACCGATTTTCAGTAAAATATTTGAAATTGTTTTGTTGACAACTTATCGATTATTTCACAAAGAATAATTTACTAGCAGAAACACAGCATGGCTTCAGAAAGCAATCACAGTACCATTACGGCAATTACTGTATTTCTCCATAAGGTGTATGATGCCCTGAATGAGGGAATGCAGACCACAAGGATATTTCTAGACCTTACTAAAGCATTTGACTCCATGAACCATGAGCTACTACTAAGCAAACTGGAAAATTACAATATAAATGCCACATCCATACAGCTACTGATCACTTATCTAACCAATTGTAAGCAGTGTACAAAGCTGAGTTATGAAATTAGTGATCAGATCGAACATTTCCAATCCAGCTACGAAACAGTAAAACACGGTGTACCTTAGGGCTCCGTATTGGGCCCTTTCCTTTTCCTGGTCTACATTAATGATTTAGAGGCACCTCTGTACTGCCAA
Organism: Schistocerca piceifrons; assembly: GCF_021461385.2. Lineage (NCBI taxonomy): Eukaryota > Metazoa > Arthropoda > Insecta > Orthoptera > Acrididae > Schistocerca > Schistocerca piceifrons. The sequence continues at coordinate 7,788 of NW_025728758.1, forward strand.
TTAGTAAGTTATTCAGATAATACCTCACTTTTGTTGTTCTGCAAACAAACTAATGACTTGACACTGGCTGCAACTGATGGCTTAAGTCAAATAACTACTTACTACCATGATCGAGGTCTAAAAGTTAACATTAGCAAATTCTAGCTATTACCATTTAAACTTGGTAATTCATACCAAACCTATATCGATTATTATCAATTATTATTAAGTGGCATCAAAAAAGTAGACACTGACAAATGTAAATTTTTGGATTTATGCCTAGACAAAAATCTTAGATGGGTAGACCATATCAATTTTGTATACAATAAAATCAGCAGTTTACTGCACTTAATTATCAATCTAAATTTGTCTCTGAACAAACATTAAAAACTGCTTATTACAGGACAATATTTGCATATATTAATTATGGAATAGAGGTATGGGGATGTGCTGCTGTTAGACACATGAACAGAATCCTAACACTGCAGAAAAGAGCAATCAGGACCATGCATCGACTAGGATACAGAGATTCACGTAGGGAAACCTTTGTACAACATAAATATTTAACAGTACATTCCTTGTGTCTGTACAAATTAATAACATTCTTTGTGGACCATAAAAATAACGAAACCAAGTGCTCTGGTGTGCATACCCATACCACAAGACAAAAAGATTGCTTCTTCAGAAACAGAACTAAACTGAAGACAACAGATCATAGTCCTTGGATTAGTGGCCACATGTGGTTTAACAAACTGCCAAGTGCTATAAGACGCCACAGAGGTAAAGTATTCAAAAGGGAATTCAAATCATTCTCAACTCTCAAATGTTTGTACTCATTGAATGAATACTGATATTAAAATGTAGCTATTCTTAAATGTAGGCCTAACTCTTGCAAATTCAAATACATATACTATGTAACAACTGCATGTTGCATTATAAAGTACTGCACCATATATTGCCAAGTGCATCACCCGTAAGAGACTTTTGCAATTCAGATGTCTGAATTGCAAATTCCTACTGTTGGCACAAAAATTGTATAAAAATGCTATGACATTTGCAAAAGTCACCAGTTGGTGACTGTATGCAATAAAAGTAATAAATAAATATAAATAAAATAAATTAACTACTGCAAAATGCTTCATCCACAAGTAAAAGTAATGCATGAGAAAAATCAATAAACAGAACAGAATATCTTCAATTGTTAAAAAACGATTCAAAAGCCAAGATAGCACAAAATATTTTTATTTAAGACAACTGGTTTCAAAAGTCTTATCTGTATCTTCAGGCCTTAACTTTTTTTAGTAAAACATTTTCATTTTACACAATCTCATGCACAAGAAGTCAAGTGGATAAAACACAGTACATTAAAAACGTCTGTCACTGCTAAAATATTAAAAACACATAGCACATTGTCCAGAGGGCCATGTCCATATACATATTGCTCACAGATGCTTGTTACACAATACAAGTACTGCACACAATACAAGTACTGCACACAATACAAGTACTGCACACAATACAAGTACTGCACACAATACAAGTACTGCACACAATACAAATACTGCACACAATACAAATACTGCACACAATACAAATACTGCACACAATACAAATACTGCACACAATACAAATACTGCACACAATACAAATACTGCACACAATACAAATACTGCACACAATACAAATACTGCACACAATACAAATACTGCACACAATATCACATCTGTTTACATACACTGGACACATACTAAACAGTGCAAATCCACAATAAATGGCCTATACGCCATTTAAAGTGATCTGCACTGTTCAGTATGTGTCCTGCGTATGTAAACAGATGTGCTATTGTAGGCCATTAAAGTGTATTTGCACTGTTTAGTATGTGTCCAGCATATGTAAACAGATGTACTATTGTGTACCATATTTGTATCAAGTACAAGTATCTGTGAGAAATATGTACAATGGACACGGCCTGCTGGACAACGTGCTGTGTGTTTTTTCAATATTTTAGCAATGACAGACTGGTGCTGAGTATTATCAACTTCACATCTTGTTCGGGGTCCAGCATAAAGTGAAAATGTTTTAGGCCTACTAAAAAAAAAAAAAAAAAAAAAAAAAAAAAAAAAAAAAAAAAAAAAAAAAAAAAAAAAAAATTAAGTCCTGAAGTTGACAGCTATGACAGTTTAAACCAGTTGTCATGAATAAAAAATATTTTGTGAGATCTTTGCTTTTGTATAATTTTTAACAATTAAAATACATTGCCCTTCAATATTCTCATAATTAGAAAATTAATGACTATGTTAAATGCTGACAGGAATGAAACTGGAAGTCATATGTTCTAGATCTTATTTAAAACTAAGCCTCGCACCTTGTTCACTACATAAGAAGATTCTGGAGATTAAAATGTCAGGAATATGAAATGCAGCTAAAAGAATATTTGCAAGCCCTAGAGAGCATACCAGTGTATCTAAATGTATCAAGTACTTCAGGAAATGTCAATTAATTCAGGTATTAAAGAAACCTGCTTTGAACACTCTTATTATTTTATGCCTGTATTATACAGAGGCAGCAGCATTTATATCGTGTATGCTGATGGCTAGCAATAATCAACAGTTGATTTAACAGACCTGTTGAGCAGTAGCAGCTTGAAAGGTAAGTCCTCCCATGGGACAGGGGACGTCTGATGAGTACCGAGGGCAGCTGCGCTTTGTGAGGAACTGTCCACCATTGAAGACATCTATGTAATAGACTGGGCTACCACCATCTGGTGCAGTATCAGTTCTGTAAAAATCCAAATTACCAACAGTCCCAGACCCACAATGCAAGAATGTCAAACCATATTCATATTATTTGGTACTGTGATATCCAAAGTGGAATACAAACAACAGATTCCGTCAGAAAAACTCACTGTAGTGGAGGACTAAGCAGGCACTTTACAACATCTATGTATACACACACACACACATGTACATATTCTAGATCATCCCCCCCCCCCCCCCCCCCCCCCCCCCACACACACACCACACACACACACACACACACACACACACACACACACACACACCACACACACCACACAAAGAGAGAGAGAGAGAGAGAGAGAGAGAGAGAGAGTTGCTTACAATGTTCCATATAGCTACAGCAGCCTTTTCACTCATTGAAAACAACGGGAACAAGCAATGGCCAATACAAAGCGTTCAGTAATGCCTACAGCAACTGCTTGTTGAGTTTTGCAATACCACAAACAACCTAGTGCCAGCTCAATTATACTGATATCTAACACAACCAACACTAGCCAACACAAAATCTTCACATTAAAGTGACTCCACAATAATCAATGTAATATCACCACTGATGTTAATATGACATTTTAACTAGTCGCAGAATATAAAACACAATACTGACCCATAATGATCTCTCCATCGCAATAAGAAATGTGCAGGAAAACTAACTGGTTCACACCTCACACCCAGGCGTCTCGCAATACTTTCAAACAGAATACTAAGAGTAATGGGTATGCCACGTCGATACTTGCAGTACCTGGTTTGTGAAAAAGCAATAATCACATATTAAGAACTGACAACACACAATTACAATATCTAAGCATTGTGAGTACCATTTATAAGTAATTCAAAGACATGGACACATTACCTGATCCAAGCAAAAAGTATCCTAAAAGTAATAGAACACAAATATACCTTAAGTTCTGCTTATGGGCTGATCTGAGCAGCAGTTATATAGTATCAATCACCTGCACTTTTAATAGGAAGATATTTAAGGAATATCCTATTTCAATTTTACAGATTTTCCATTCCCTTTACACTAAATGCAACTGTGTGGATCTTGATTGCAATAGAAAATCAAAGGATGGCCCCCAATAATAAAGGCTTCTAATTTGGATCTGAAAGAAGAGGTATTTGATTTTCTCTTTTCACTGGTAATGATGCATGCATAATAATACACTTTTGTGCATTATTTTCAGAACTATGCAAAAAAATTACAACTCTCTTCTCATTACATAAATAATCCACGTTCTAGGGTAGGCAGGATACAAAACTAAATGTTAATAGCATCCATACAACAAATTTTTATTTTCTAGAATACTGATTGTGTGAACTGTGTATTACATTTAATTAAATCGTAAGTACATCTGAAAGCCACCACATACAATCTGAAAATTAAATTAAAAAAGCTTATTAAAATTGCAAAACCAGAGAAGGAAAGTCGCTACTCACCATATAGCGGAGATGCTGAGTCGCGATAGGCACAATAAAAAGATTCTCACACACACACACACACACACACACACACACACACACACACACACCTGCAGTCTCAGAGCTGAAACTACACTGCAAGCAGCAGCACCAGTGCATGATGGGAGTGGCGACTGGGTGGGGGTAAGGAGGAGACTTGGGCGGAGAGAGGGAGTGCCCTCCGTCTAAACTGCAACACTTCACTGTCTGCCACTCCCACCATTCTATCCCTCCCCCTCCCCACCCCAGCCTCCTCCTTACCCACACCCAGTCGCCACTCCCATCATGCACTGGTGCTGCTGCTCGCAGTGTAGTTTCAGCTCTCTGAGACTGCAGATGTGTGTGCAAGTTGCGTGTGTGTGTGTGTGTGTGTGTGTGTGTGTGTGTGTGTGGGCGCGCAGCGCGCACTGCTAACAAAGGCCTTAATGGCTGAAAGCTAAGAGTGTGTGAATCTTTTTATTGCACCTATCGGGACTCAGCATCTCTGCTATATGGTGAGTAGCAACTTTCCTTATGGTGAGTAGCAACTTTCCTTCTCTGGTATTGTTACATTCCAGCCTGGATTTTCCATTGTTTAATTTTGTAAAGAGACAGGAAAACTGGTCAGTACTTAACCTTCAGGAGGCACAACTCTCAATATTCCTAATATAAACACTTAATATGGGAAGCAGTATGTCTTGCTATTAGAACTATACACTCCTTCCTCAGGGAAGGAGGGGTGACTGGTTGAAGTTCAGAAAGGATTGGACAGGGGAGTGAATTCAGGTCACTCAGTCCTCGCACTAAGGTGTAAGAGCCCTTCCCCTTTTCCTCCCACTTCACTCACACAACACCCCCCCCCCCCCCCCCCGCTCTCTCTCTCTCTCTCTCTCTCTCTCTCTCTCTCTCTCTCTCTCCCCCCCCCCCCCCTCCCCCCTCCTAAAAGGAGGAATGTATAGCTTCGAAAGTCACTATTATTTTCTACTTAAAAAGTTACAATTATTGCTTTCTACTTAAAACATTTCTACCATATTTCTACCGCCAGTTTGTAATTGCACCATTGAAGATAAGCATGATCAGCCTTTCTACCTCTGTAATTGTGGTAACTATCTGAAATATCACTGTTTGCCTTTTATCTGCATGCATAATAAGCACATAGATGGCCTACAATTCTACCAATAAACATTAAGCTCTCCATCCTACCAGATCAATGAGGCAGACAAGTATTCTGCCAGTGTTTACACACTGTATCAACCTAAATTTATGATGATTTACCTAATAGTAGGAGTGATGAGTCATCAACAGACGAGATAAGCTAGCTTTCAGAATACAGTGAAACCTCTATATAACGTTTTTCAAGGGACCACAAATTCTGAACACTATACAGAGGAAAACACTATACAGAGGAAGGCTTCCAAATAATAATTATAGGGCATTACTGAAGATCAGGATACCACTAATCAGCTTTGACAAATAGATGACGTTTTAAATTTTCATAACATATGATATTCATTGCAAATTATCAATGTATCAACTGATTAGTTTTTTAATTAAAACATGGGGCTCGGTAGGTGGATGGGTGAAAGTAAATTGATCAGTTTGTACAGTAAAAAGTTATAACAGATTCTTAAGATTGACATCATTCTCCAAAGCTGACAGGTGGTATCCCATTTTTCAGTTGACCCAATTATAGAATATGAGCCAAATTTTGTTTATGATATACTGAACATATTACATAAAAACACAGTAAATGGGACAGATTAAAAAAGAATTAGATACAAAAAAATTACTTCAATAATTGAATTATCAAATGGAACTTAAATTTGCACAAAACTCTAGGAACCTAAGCAATCTGAAAATAACATACCTATGATTTTTTAAAATATTCAAGCAGGCTTGCTTGTTTTCTGTTTCTCCTAGACTCTATGGCAATCATTTCTTGCTCCAAATGAGCAAGTTGAACTACTGTTCTGTCCTCAAGTCTATGGGCCATCATGTACCTCCTGAATGTTTCAAAGGCTTCAGCTGCCTTAGTATATGAGGGCACAGGGTCATCTTCCTTGTCACTGTCACTTTCACTACCACTATTACTCTCCAAACTTCTCTCTGCAGTCAGCTCCTCAATACTTTGTACTCCTGTGGTTGCCACGTTGTCATCCACAGCCACAAAGTCCTCAAAAGTGACAGAATCACTGCCTATTAATTGGTGAAACTCTTGCAAATCACTTGCAACTTCTTCCACAGGAGCTGCCATCTCATTCTCACAGAATCCCGCTTTTGTGAAACAGTTTTTAATAGTTTCAGCACTTACTTCCCTCCACGAGTACATAATTAAATTTATTGCCTGTAAAATGTTCAGTTTCAGCTGTGAGCTTTGCTGGCTCCCCGGTTGCCTTTGATCCATCAAATTCGAGGCCTTTTTTACAAGGGCTGTCCTATATTTAACCTTAAGGGTGTGTATTATGCCCAAGTCCAAAGGTTGCAGACGGCTGGTGCAGTTGGGTGGCAGGAAAATTACTTTAACATTTCTCAGAAAGGGTACGTCTGGTGGATGTGCCGCACATCTATCCACAAACAGCAGCACTTTTCTTGCAGCACTCCCCATTTTGGCGTCAAATTCTCTTAGAAAACGCAAAAATATTTCACTCGTCATCCATGCCTTGGCATTGTTTGTATATTTGCACGGAAATGTGGAAATGTTTTTGAAGCACCTCGGATTTTTTGGCTTCCCGATAACCAAAGGTTTCAGTTTTTCACTGCCATCAGCGTTTGTACACAACAAAACGGTAAGACGTTCCTTGCTCTTCTTACCGCCATGGCAATTTTCCCCACGAAAAGTAAATGTCTTATCCGGCATTAAATTGAAAAACATGCCGGTTTCGTCAGCGTTATAAATGTCACACAGTTTGTAGCCCTGTATCAGATTAGGGAGATTCTGTATCCACTGAGCTACAGTTGGTTCGTCCACACTTTTACTTTCTCCACATTCCGATTTGTACACAACACCATGACGCTGTCAAAATTTATCAATCCATCCATTGGACGCCTTAAAATTGTCCATTCCTAGCTGAAGTGATATTTGAAGCGCCTTCTCCTTCAAAATAGTTCCGTTTATAGGAATGTTTGCAGCACGTGCTTGCTGAAACCAGGTTAATAAAACTTTCTCCATTTCGTCGTAAGTGGATTGTTTCAAACGTATACGTTTCGAATTTCCACAATTCTCAAACCCTTCTATTATCGACGATCTGTTTTTCATGATAGTGTTGAGTGTTGAAGGGGCCAGTCCCAATTGCTTCGCTAGCTCCACGCGACTCACGCCAGGAGATGCCTCCACTTTTTTAATAATAGAAACCTTCTCTTCCAGAGAAATATTCTTCCGCTTTTCACCCATGTCCACTGATGAAAGCTTTAAAAAAACGTTATACCGAAGACACACACGCTACTAAGTACTAATACAAAGCATCGACTGAAATGGCGCCAAAAAGATCGCAAGCAGAATGTGCGTCACATGTCACGTGACCGGGTTTTGCCGCTGACATATATGCTGAGCGCGGGCTTCCCGAGCCAGTGCAAAAAACCACATAACGGAAAACGATGCGTCTACATCCAGTCACTTAAACGTTACAAAGAGGTAAATAATTGACCAGTGTTCCAAAAATATGAGCGTTACATGGAGGGAACTGTAATACAGAAGAAACGCAGTAAAGAGGAAAATTTAACATTGTTTATATGGGCTTTTAGTCGGGACCGAAAAAAACGGACGTAACATAGAGGAAAACATTATATGGAGGGACATTATAAAGAGGTTTCACTGTATACCCTTTGTCCAGGCAGTGTGTGTATGTGTGTGTGTGTGTGTGTGGGTGTGGGCACACACACACACACACACACACACACACACACACACACACACACGGCAGGGCACGTACACAGGCCAGGCATTCGACACACACAGTTACTGAAGGCTGTGAGGTGTGGTGCACTATGGAGATGACTAAGGCACGGATTTGAAGGCGTAATAGGACAGAGAAAGGGGAAACTGTTGGGCAGAGTGTGTGGGGACAGTGGGTTAGTGGAGATGGAAACCAGAAGTGTTACAGCAGAGTGCCGTGTCAGTGCATGGTTAACTTTGTCCTTGACCAATTTGGCAGCAGCCATTCATTCTGGTGAAAAGTTGCTTGGTGGTCATGTCCACATAAAATGCTATACAGTACTTGCAGCAGAGCTAGTTATGGCACGGCAGCTCCCACAGGTGGTCTTGCTTTTGATGGTATAGGCTATGACTGTGTCAGGGCTTGAGTGGGATGTGCAGGGTGGGTGAATCTGGTAGGATTTGCATCTGGGTCTTCCACAAGGCTATGATTCCTGTGGTTGGGAGTTGAGAGTGGGAGTGTGACTAAACAAGCTGGGATATTTTTACTTCCCCTCTTGTTTTGCCATCTGTCTCCTTAAAATTCCTTTTTCATTATGAATTAATTACCCTTAACATACATGAGTATAATCTACATTTTCATAGATGAGAAAGATTGGGCCTAGATGAGAAAGATTGGGCCTCAGTTCTAAAGAATATAACACCAGGTCTAATTTTGTGCTTAATTTTATGTATGTCATTTATTTTCTAAATTATTTTCACTATTACTAGTTAGTATCTTTCATTACAGAGCGAGATCAGCAATTGCTTCGTAACTTAAATTCTATTGCTGACTTACAAATAAATATAAATTCTGTACTAATTATAAACATTTGGAGGAACAACTAACAGTATTCTTGAAGGATCTATCTGGCTCTATTTGAAAACATGTTAGCGAAGCCAGCCCTTAATTCCAAAGTAATTAACAGTTTTGTCAAAAGTATTGTTTGTGTAACTATATATGTTAATTTCATGATTTAAACAAATAATTCAGCTTAACCCTTTTAGTAGAAGAAACTACAAAAAAAGAACCAATTTTTTGATGTATTCAGTTAATTTAATGAATTAAGTTTTAATTGTAATTTCTGCAAATTAAACTTTGAACAATGTGTAGTTTCAGAAACTATTACTGTAAGGCTATATAAGGGCCCGATTTCTGGTCCCGAGTCAGTCAGTCCACGGCCAAGTTTCAGACAAGAACCTGTGTTGGCTGAAACAACAACAACAATGCATCAACTTAACTGTGGAATAAGTTTAACAATTATGCAGTGTGTTAAACCAATGACAGACTGTGAAATGTGTGGTTAGATTTTTACTGCTTGTAGGTGTTCAACAGTAATCTATTGTAGCAGTATGTGGGTGTTTGCCTGAGAACTATTAATGAGGCTTTTTGAAAGTTAAACAATAGCACACTGGCCATATAGCTGTATATTATTTGGTGGTTGGGGGGGGGGGGGGGGGGGGGGGGGGGGTTGCGAACAGTGAAAGTAAAGAACCATGAAATGCAACTGTGCACCTGTCTGCTACATTATTTACAGTAGTCAGTGTCGAAATTACAAACCCATATGTCAGCCAATGTAGCAACGCAGTACATTGACACTGAGGACAATCAATTAAGAAATAAAGCAGGTCACTGTCACAATGGGTCAGGACATTGTGTAGGTTGGGTGGATGGTGGAATATCCCTTCAGGAAAGGTGGGAGGATCTTTGGCAGGGCAGCCCTCATTTGGGCATGGCTCCAGAAGTATTTACATTAAATTTATGATACATCTTTTACTCCTGACTAAAATGTCCTGTACTAAAATGGGAGGGGGGTAACTTACACAGAGGACACTGACAAAGTGCTACACACCAAAGGGTGACAAGTGCAAAACCCTTTTCACAATAATTGTGCTCATTTAACTCCATGAATGTGACTGTAGCACCATAAATAACTGTCTTAATAGTTGGCTTTACAGGTGCAACTTGTCTGTTAGAAGAATGAAAACCAAAATTTTTAGCAAATTGGTAATTTGAATGTTCAGAGGAACATTCTCAATAATCCTCATCACACACACTCAAAGGAACACAAGACAGACAAACATCAAAGACGTCGAGCAGATGAGAATCTTCCCCTATAGCTGCAGTTCATCACCTCATGTGCATTTTGGATGTTCTACATCCTATACAATATTCATTTCATCGCACTGAAAAAACCTAGGAGATAACTACATTTCAGAAACACCAACTTTGGATGAAAGTTTTGCTGCAGTTAGGTATAACAATTCATATATAAAATCATGGTAAACATCTGAAGTACAATTAAAAATAGATTTATAATTCTTTACTGTGAGAATACAGTACCTCATTTTTTGTCATTTCTGACAACAATGTGTGATTTTTTAATGACAAAAAGCATCTACCTACATGATACAGATAAAAATTGGTACTGGCCTTCCCGAGTATGGATTCTAAAAGTTTTTGTTTCATGTGAGTTATTTACAGACAACCACAGAAAACTATTTCCAGAGAAACCACCTCACAGAATGGGGACTCATAGGTCTGTACTAGACACCAGACAGGTTCAACAAGCACAGGTTATCAGAATACTTCCTTGTGTATGATTGAACACCACTTCATGAGAGGTGGGAAGGATTTTGTGTAGGATGTCCCTCAGTTTAGGGCATCATGATAGGTAATCAATGCCCTGACAAAGGATGTGGTCCAACTGTTCCAGTCCCAGTGGTATTAGGGTGACGAGATGAGTGCTCCTTCGTAGCTGGTTCTTGGGGGTGGTGGGAAATTTGGGAGTGTGTGAGAATGACTTGGGAAATCGTTTGCGGATTAAGTGTGGGGGATAGTGTCTGTCTACGAAAGCCTTTGAGAGACCCTCAGCATACTGGGCAAGGGAGTTCTTGTCGCTGCAGATATAACATACCTGGATGGCCAGGCTGTATGGGAGGGATCTTTTGGTATTGAATGGATGGCAGCTGTTGAAATGCAGATACTGTTGACGGTTGGTGAATTTAATGTGGGCAGAGGTGTGGATGGAACCATCACAGATGAAAAAGTCAACATCCAGGAATGTTGCACACCGAGTTAAACAGGATCAGATCATGAAAACAAGGTGTTTGGAATTTTGGAAGGCTAGGAAGGTTTCCTCTACATGACCCATAAAAGGTGGCCAACAAGGGGTACCATTTGGGTGCCCATGGCTGTGCCACAGATTTGTTTGTATACCTAAACTTCAAAGGAGTAGTAGTATTCTGTTACAATTAAGTTGTTAAGGTGTACGAGGCATGAGGAACTGGGTTTGTAGCCTCAACGATGCGGGGAAAGGTAGTGTTCAACAGTTGCAACACAATGGACACAGTGTATGTTCGTGTATATGGAAGTGGCAAGAGTATGGACACAGGAGGTGAAGGGATGGGGTTGGCTGAGAGTCTGTGAATTAAGTGGTTCTTATACTTGACATGGGAGGCTACATTTCGGGCAACTGGTTGGAAGTATTGGGCAATGAGGGCCGAAATGTTTTCAGAACGAGCACAATATCCAGCTACAATAGCAATTCCAGGAGTGTTGGGTTTGCAGATTTTGGGGAGCATGTAGAAAGCATGTATGTGGGGTTGTGTTGTATGAGGAGGGAAATTTTATGTTATACTTCTGGAATGAGATCACTATGACGGAGTTTATAGGCAGTGGACTCAGACATCTGGCTAAGGTCTTCTGCCAGGTAATCACGGGAATTCATAATGACAGTAGTGGAACCTTTGTCTACAGGTAGAATGATCAGGTCGGTATCTGTTCCGAGGCTGTGTATGGCTGTCCTTTCTTCTTCTGGAAGCTTAAGTGTTCTTAGGAAGGGTCTTGAGGAAGGACAGCGAGGCCCAAGTTGGAGGTAAGAAATTGCTGGAACGTGACCAGGGGGTGGTTACGTGGGGGTGAGGGGAGAGGATCACAGCTGGATGATGGTATGAACTAGAAGAGGTGGGGTTCATTGTTGGAATTAGGTTGGCTTTGGATGGAGGGACTAGTGGCAGAGAAGCGTTTCTATTGCAGGGGTTAGGAGAAGGGAAGTAGATGTTTTATAAGTCCAAAATGGTTAACCTTGGGTATGAGGCTAAATGTCAGGCCTCTGGATAGGACAAACTTCTGTGGGGCTGAGATTTTGGTGGAGATGTTAACAACAGTATTCTGGGAATGTTTCAGCTCTGGATTTAGTCGAGTATTGGTAGAAAGTTTTGGGGAAGCAGCAAGTTGAAAACGTCAGTTAGGCAGGTGTTATGAGAGGTTGATGAGGAGGAACACTATGGGTAGGATAGGGACTGGATAATGGTGCCTCAAGGCAGCAGTAGGATGTCAGCAGGCTGAATAACTTATGGAGGTGGTATCTAGAATGCTCTTCCAGGTGCTGAAGAACACGGGACTCAGAGATGGGATGTATGTAGTAGGGATTACAGAGCAGCAGTATCTTACAGAGGGAGCAGAAAAAGTTCTGGGATTCCTGGGTCATGGATGTGTTTTCGCAGACCAGGTTTGCGAGGGACAGGGTTGGCAGAAACTGGAAAGGTGAAGGTCATTGTGAAAGGAAGGGTGGAATCCAGCTAGGCCATTGGGGATTCATGCTTTAAGCAGATTTAAAGAACAAGATTTATGATTATTTTAGCTAGGAGAAGGAATACTCTTCTGAACTGGTGCAGAAACATAGAAAAGGGATCCACTGAGGCAGGGATGGCATTGGAGAAACAGGAAATGATTTAGGAAATGGGCAAATGAAGGTGTAGCAGTTGTGAGGGAAGACGGAATAACAAAACGACAAGTAAAAATACATACAGATACATAAAAAGACACAAATTCATAAAAAACGTAGTAAAAGTGGCAGAACAGATGAAGTATGGGAATATGTGCAGGGTGGGATAAGTGAGGAGAAAGAGAAGGGGTGGGGGAAATTGGTTAAGGCAACATTCGCAAATTAGTGTGGCACAGGTAGAAGAGGAAAATAACACACAACAACAGAGAAAGACGAGGGAAGAAATGTGATCAATAGGAATAATTATGACCATCAGCTGGCAGAGATACTGCCCTGACCACCCACATTGTCACACAGTGGTGTGTTGAGTGTAGACGAGACTGTTGGTTCAGTGTTGCTTGGACATCAGAGCAATTTCAGTTTGGAAAGCAATTAAAATACACAGGAAGGAAGATAACGAACAGACAGTGAGTAATAACAAAATAAACATCACTGGGTTGTGGGATGGAAGGAAAGCTGTTAGGCAAAATCAAACAATGTAATACTGTCACATACTGAGCATCATGCACCATGACCACTCTCTCCAGCCAGAAATGAACTGTGTAACTGAAGCAGCAGGAAGAGTCCAGTGGGTGTATTGGCAGAGAATGGTGTACAATGGGAGTGAGGAGACATGAACTGGGAGGGGGTTGATAGGAAAAAGGGTGTGGAAACTGTTGGATGGAAGGTGTGGTGACCGTAAATACTCTTATGTTGACACCACGGTGATTCTGGAAGAGGAGAATGTGTTGTAAGGATAACTCCAATCTGCACAGATCAGAAAAGTTGGTAGTGGAGGTGAGGACCCACATGGCCCAGGTTGTGAAGCAGCCATTGAAATCAAGGATTTGATGTTCAGCTGTATGTTGTATATGCTAATAACCTACTATGAACTCCAGGCCCGTGACTCCAATTCCAATTACATTTCCATAATTAGCACATTGCAACTCTATGTCTACAATTCTGATAACATTCTTGAGATTAATTCACATCATGTTAATGGCGTACACTCATTTTACTCTTAATCCGCAACTGAGCACTCCAAATATGGTCTCCTACTGCAGGTATACTATCCACACAACTTAAGTAAATACTCACCACTGCAGGTACAATAAGCCACCGTCTAGAGCTGGCATGGCTATGAATTTGGCTCACGAGTCATGCCCGAAATGAGTGTCGTAGCACTCAGCCTTGCTGCATACTTTCCCCACCATCATATCATGCTGTCTGAACCTGAGGGGCTCGAGCAGAGGGCGGGGGGGAGGGGGGGGGGGGAGGACCATTTAAATGCCAATGCAGTCGCACTGCACAACTTGGTTTTATACTTCACATCCTCCACAACATAGGTCACAAACAAAAAAGATCTTCAGTATTATTTTCAGTGAACTGAAAGCATAACATAATTTTTATCTGGTACAAACTGTCGGGATATGGGCAGCCATAGGCAATTTCTCTCAGGTTGTCATGTATGATTAATATGGTTTCATAATTGATAAAAGGTCTTTCACACAAATATGTTGCTCAAAATATTGTACCACATTTGCAACCTCATTATGGAGAATTGGAAACTGTACCTGAGAAAAGCAATGTGGACACTTTTAATGCAAAAGGATTTGTCATTAAAATCGGAATTACTTAGCAAGTCAATCAGCTATATCTGCAATCCACAGGGACACCTTCAAGTGGAACAGCAAACAGTCTCAAAAAAAAAAAAAAACACCTTGAAAACAGAAAAAAAAAAAAACCTTGAAAACAGCCATCATCAGAATGGCAGCGACCCCAAAATTTTCACGAAACTATTATTTTAATTCTTTCAAGGCCACAATAAAGCCTTTAAACATCACATTTTCACCTCATGACAGTAAGTTAAATGAACTGGAATGCATTTTCCAGTATGTCTCTGCTCTATAATGGAATTCTCTCTTTAAATTTGCTGTCATCAAATCAGTAAGAAATTTTTCACCTTGCTATGTCTTACTATAGGCAGTGTGCAATCAAGTCCAATTTAAATGTGACATTTCCAATCCATTCTAATAATTCTACTTTTCATTCCTGCACTCTTTTCCTAGTTCACACATTCAATAACATCGAATTTTAAATCTAAAAGTAATTTGAGACATGCCCTTTCACTTGACCAATGTACTTTTCAGTAATATATAAAATCTCCATATTCCACTCCACTGAAAATGGCTACAACTGACAGTATAACAATGAGTGTGATTATGAAAACTTTACTATTCATATCACTAATTTCATCAAGTGCTGCATGCCTGCAAATTTATCACAAAGTGCTTTTTGGTGTACAGAACAATGAATCTTTTTTGTCAAACACTGTTTTCATTGTCAGCTAATTCTTTAAACTCTTTCTACTTGGTATTGTAACATTGTTTCATAACAACTCTGCAATACCTGTCACCTATGCAGTTGCATTATATACGCTGAGAATTTTCATCCCTTTATTTCGTAATTCAAATAAATTTTTTAAAACCTTACGATGACAGATCACTAGAGTGCCTCTTTTAGTGCAAATAGTAATCAGACCTGTTAACATGCTTCATACCACAAACAAACAACAGAAAATCCAGGATGGAGTGTAACAATATTAGGAAAAGGAAAGTTGCTGCTCACCATATGGTGGAGATGCTGAGTCACAGACAGGCACAACAAAATGATTGTCATAAATAAATAAAGCTTTCGGCCATTAAGGCCTTCATCAACAATAGATGTAGACAACACAACATAACGTAGTGGAAAAGGAGAGAAGTAAAAAGACTGAGTGTGGTGGTGGAATGAAGGCTGTGTAGTGCTGGAATAGGAACAGGGAAGAGGCTAGATAGGTGAGGACAGTGACTAATGAAGGTCAAGGCCAAGAGGGTTAGGGAACATAGAATGTATTGCAGGTGCAGGGAGAGTTCCCAACTGCACAATTCAGAAACGCTGGTGTTGGTGGGAAGGATCCGTATGGTACAGGCTGTGAAGCAATCATTGAAATGAAGTATATCATGTTTAGCAGTGTGTTCAGCTACAGGGTGAGCCACTTGTTTCTTTGCCACAGTTTGTCGGTGGCCATTTGTACAGATCGACAGCTTGTTGGTTGTCATGCCCACATAGAATGCAGCACAGTGGTTGCAGCTTACCTTGTAGATGACATGACTCGTTTCACAAGTAGCCCTCCCTTTGATGGGATGGGTGCTGTTTGTGACCGGCCTGTAATAGGTGGTGATGGGAGGATATACGAGACATGTCTTCTAACTGGTCCATTATAGGCGTATGAGCCATGAGGTAAGGGGTTGTGTAAGGATGGTGTAGGTTTGGTGGACAGCGAATACCACTGTGGGCGGGGTGGGGAGGATAGTGGACAGAAAATCTCATTTCCGGGCATGACGAAAGGTAAACAAGGAGCAAGTGAATTACATTCTCTGTCAGGGTATCTACTACCTTTCGCCGTGCCCAGAAATGATAAGTGTCCTGCCCACTATCCTTTCCAACCCTCTCACAGTGGTATTTCTCTGTCCACCAAACCTTCACAATATACTCGTCCATCCTTACACAACCCCTGCTCCCAACCCCTTACCTCATGGCTCATACCCCTGTAATAGACCTAGATGCAAGACCTGTCCCATACATTCTCCCACCACCACCTACTCCAGACCAGTCACAATCACCACCTATCCCATCGAAAGCAGGGCTAACCTGTGAAGCCAGTCATGTGATCTAGAAGCTAAGCTGCAACCACTGAGCTGTATTCGATGTGGACATGACAACCAACAAGCTGTCTGTCCGCATGAATGGCCACGAAACAAGTGCAGCACCCAGTTGCTGAACACGCTGCCTAACATGACATCCTTCATTTCCATGAGTGCTTCACAGTGTGCCATATAGACCTTCCCATCTACACCAGCTTTTCTGAATAGCACAGGTGGGAACTCTTCCTGCAATGCATTCTATGTTCCCGTAACCCTCCTGGCCTCAACCTTCATTAGTCACTGTCCTCACCCATCCAGCCCCCTTCCCTGTTCCCATTCCAGCACTACACTGCCATCATTCCACCATCACACTCAGTCTTTTTACTTTACTCCTTTGCCACTACTTCCCCCTCTCCCCTGCCCTTCGTCTAACATGCAGCCCTTCACTGTCTGCCCACCCCGCATCCCACATACTATCCCTCCCCTCTCCTCACCTGGCTCCTCCTTACCCCCACCCAGTCACCACTCCCATCATACACTGGTACTGCCACTTGCAGTGTGGTTTCAATTGCCTGAGAGTGTGTGTGTGTGTGTGTGTGTGTGTGTGTGTGTGTGTGTGTGTGTGTGTGTGTGTGTGTGTGTGTGTGTAGGGCGGGGGGGGGGGGGGGGGGGGGGGGGGGCGGGCACTCGACACTCTTTATTGTGCTTATCTGCGACTCAGCATCTCCGCTATGGTGCACAGGAACTTTCCTTTCCATCATTCCATGAACAAATAGCTGAGGGTGAACGGTGCTGATAAGACAATTCTCCCAGACCAAAGAGTGTTTTCTCGCCTGAAAAATCCCATACCACAATACTTAACAAAATGTTGCACTGTAGCAAGTATTTCCACGAAGGAACGAGTGAAGCCAACAGGCTGAGCCAGGTCCACATGTGGCCTGCAGACCCAGTCTGTCTGAAGTTTGTCACAGTGTAACCAGGCCTGGCCTACAGGCACTAGCACACAACAGCTTCATTTTGCTTGCAAATGGCTCATACCAGTGTCTTTGGGATGAGTGATTTGTATTCTAAGTGCATTTTTGAGGGGTTTAAGCATTCAGCATCATTAATTTCCCTTGTTAGTATTTCTGTTGCAATTCATTTTTCCTCACCCTCATAATTCTTTCACCCTCATAATTCTTAACATTGCTATAGTTTTTCTAAATAATGCTAGAGTTTCTCGAGAAAGGGTGATCTGTATCTTCACAGTGACCTTTAAATTTAGACTGACAATCTTTGTTCTCCAATGAACAAGCTGCCCTCTGTGTACCCGCCAGCAGCTTTGTGACTCATCATAACCAATTGTCATTTCAACTGTCCATTTTTTGGGCAGTGGCTGTCCACCTTAGGAGAAATTACCATGAACTTTCACAATGGAGCAGCCATAAAACTCCACAACCTTGTTTTCCCAATCTTCACTTCAGCTCCCTGATGTTCATGAAGCCCCAGTGAATGTTTTACTTTTAACAGTGCTAATAGTGCCTTTTTTTCAACACAGATAATAATAAAATGAGGTGGCACCACAGGTGGATAAGTTAACCACAAAGCTCAGTTCTGATTTGTTTCCACTAAGAAATATCCCATTCTGTTGCCTGCTGGTAGGGCTGCTAGCACAGGTTGCATACTTTCGCTCAACAATGCCCACAGGAATACTCTTCTTGGGCACTATAATTAAGGTCAAAGACCATTTTACAGAAATCTGCAGTAAGAATATTGCATGAAGTTCATAACCAAACTTTTTATGTAGTCTCTTCAAAGCCTCTGGTGAATAAGTTGAAAGCTGCAATTCAGAACTTAAATACCAGTAATAAAAACAGAGATCATGTAACTGTATTTCGTGTTCCGAATACAGTTTTATATTATGGTGCAAAAGTATACACAAAAGGTTGCTGTATACATCAGGCAGGAAGTTTGAAACACCCAAATATCGAAAAAAGAAGTAACAGAATATCTGATTAGCCAGCCTTATAATTTACGAGAATAATTAGCCCCTTGATTGTAAAATTTCATTTAACTATAATGATATGTACTGAGCAGATCTTGACTTTACCAGTATATACACTATTTGATAAAAAGAATCTGGACATCTATCTAGTAGTAGACATTAACAAGGGGTGTGCCCACCCTTCAACTTTACAACAGCTTGAACTCTACTGGGAAGCATTTCAATTAAGTGTCTGAATATACGTGGAGGAATGGCATCCCATTCTTCCTCAACAGCCAAAGCCAGAAAAAGTAGTGATGCCCAATGCCAGGATCTGAAGCGAAGTTGACGTTCTAACTCATCCCAAAGATGGTTCACTGGGTTCAGGTCGGGGCTCTGGGGAGGCCAGTCCATGTCAGGAATGTTATTATCCACAAACCAATGCTCCACAGATGCTTTATTGGAGAAGATTAATGTTTAATGTCCCGTCAACAATAATGAGGTCATTAGAGATGGAGAACAAGCACGGATTAGGAAAGGCTAGGGAAGGAAATTTGCAGTGCCCATTCAAAGACCCCATCGCAGCATTTGCCTGAAGCGATTTAGGGAAATCACGAAAAACCTAAATCAGGATGGCGTGTTTGAACTATCATTCCCTCGAATGCAAGTCCAGTGTGCTAACCAATGTGCCACCTTGCTCGGTCAGATGCCTTATTACAGGCTGCATTGTCATGCTGATACAGTCATCATCTCTGGATTGTTTCTTTACTATATGCAGCACACAATATTATAAAATGTGTTCTTATCCTTCCTCATTTAGCATTTTCTTAATAATATTAAAAACAGACCACATCACAGCCATGAAGGACACTCCTATAAAGTAACACCAAAACCACCATACTTCACTGCTGACATTACACACGATTGCAGGTAATGTTATCCAATCATTTGCCAAATCCAAACCCTTCCATTCGATTGCCACAGGGTATTGCCCAGTTCATCGCTCCAAATCACACTTTTCCTGTCATCCACTATCGAGTGGCATCATTCTTGACATCATCTCGTGTTGCTTAGCACCAACTATAGAAATTTGTGGTTTATTGTACCACATTCCTTTTAGCTCTTTACAGTCTCTGTGTCAGCTGGATTGCTGGTAGCACTTTGGAACTCTCAAGCAATTCCTTTAGCCAATTTCACATGGAATTTTTTTTTTTCAGTCGCCCAATGCAATGCTTGGCAGTCCCCGTCCACCAGTGTATAAGGGCTGCTTGGTCTCTTTTTAGCTGCAACTGTTCCTTTGCATTTCCACTTCACAATCACATTACCAACAGTCTATTTTGACATCTTTAGAAGGGATGACGTTTCGCTGACAGATTTGTTGCTCAGACGGTATCCAATGACTAATCTACATTCAAAGTTACCGAGACCTCCTAATTGACCCAATATTCTATTACTGCTTCTCTATTGGAAACACAATACTCTCGGCCTCTTTTTTATATGGGCGGTCTGCCTCACAACATGCAGTGGTCAATTGCGCACTACATAGGAGCGTCTGGATTGTAGAGGTCTACGTTGCATAAATGCTTTGTCTGAACTATTAGATAAAAAACAGCTGAGCAGAATAGGCAGAAGAGCAGTACATTTCTTTCAAAGCTGTTCTCCTAGTATTTATAAGCATGTACAAAGTAATCTAGCAGTAATTCCCATAATTATCACTGTGTAAGATCAGCACTGGTCATAATTTGTCATTACTATATTTGATAGAAGTAGCTAGTAGTTAATGTGTCCACATCCCTGAAGATATCTTTCACAATGAAACTGACTGAACACAAAATATGAAAGAATCTATGAACGAATGAGTACACTTTCAGGCTGAAATACTT
This sequence comes from Schistocerca piceifrons, assembly GCF_021461385.2. NCBI lineage: Eukaryota > Metazoa > Arthropoda > Insecta > Orthoptera > Acrididae > Schistocerca > Schistocerca piceifrons. Next base: position 28,210 of record NW_025728758.1, read on the forward strand.
ACACCATTATTTGGCATGCAGTCTTTATCTCTCTTGTGTAATATTCCCAACAAATTGCAGAAGACAAAATTTCTATGGCTGAGTTGCTGCCTTTTTTGCAACATGGCTGAGAGCTAGGTGGTCTAACAGAGACTCAGTTCATAAAGCAGAACATCTTAATCTTTTCCTTTTTTAATGGAGAATTAGCCAAAGCATCATTAAGCAAATTGCTGAAGGTAATTAATTTGAGCTACATTTTACCAATAGACTTTGCAAATTAATTTCAAGTTATTTGATTCTAGAGATGAAAAGGCTTTAGAATAAAGAGCAATTAAAAAAAATATATTTTTTTGTCCTCTCCCCTCTCAACAGGTTCTAGGAACACACATTAACATTTATAACCAAAATATTCAATGTTTCATAATGACCAGTAACTGTAACTGTGAGCACACAAAATTCACCAATCATAACTGGAGCAAACCACTTTTCTCTAAATTTGCACCTTTAATTTTTGAGTTGCAGCCTTTTGCATGTGAGGAAAAACCACAAATATTTACCTTGTCAATGTAAGAATTATCTGCAGAATAATACATTGTACTGTTGCCATGGAATCCCATCTCCTGGAACAGAACATGGCATACAGCACTGAGGACTTCTTGTGATTCACTTGGCTTCCACTGATTATCTGGAATATTGCACTCCCGGAAACGGTGCAGGTCCTCAACAGATGCTGATAAAAGGGGATGATTCGGGTGTTCTTCTTGCAATACTTCTTTAGCACGAGCAGCTATTGAATCAAGCTGTGTAGCAATAGACTGGTATGGAACCTGTATTACAATGTAAATCATAGAACATGAATAACAGAAAATGCAGTCAAATAACTATCTGATTAAAGTGAGTTAAAAATTCAACTAAAAATATATGTGTATAAAACAGTCCTCAAGATTACACATTACAACACATTTATTAAAAGAATAATGCAATGTTCCTGGTCTTACATTCACTAAAATACACTCCCATGGTGCACAATGAAAACACACTTTACATATGGCGTACAATATAGAGAGAACTCTTTCTTGTTTAAATAGCGGCGACAAATATAGGGGACCAACTTTGTTTCATCATAATGGTTTGCTCAGGATTTCTCAGATGAAATTCCCAACTCCAATATTGTTGTATGTGAACTCTAGTTTTACTTCAGTAGTTTTCGTAGCTGCAGATGACTATTTCATTTACCACAGTGCTTAATGATTATTCCACAGTTAGCTAAAATTTACTGTTTGATCAACAATTCAGCAGGTTATAAAGTCTTGGCACCCCTGGACATTCCTTCATTAGGATCATCCCTCACCATTTCATGCCATGTCATTTTCTCTTACAATACCCTCAAATATAGATAAAACATCACAAAAACATGCTTCAAATTTTCACCCGAGTGTACTATCAACAAACTTGATAGCAACAACACATCACATTTCAGCCCATATTACATTAAGTATACTTAGCTCCATACATTCATAATGAGGAGATCCTCAAAGACAAAGAACATGTCATAAAACAAGAATACGTAACACCCTTTTAAAAGAAAAAGTTATCCTAACATTCCTTAAACAATCCATAAGTGAAATAAAACTCACAGTTGTGGAAAAAGGCAAAAATCTGAAACATTTTCATTTAAGAAGCAATAACAAATGTGTGATAGAATATGTAAATGTACAACACAGTATAGTTCTAATAGAGGGAAACATTCCACATGGGAAAAATATACCTAAAAACGAAGATGATGTGACTTACCAAACGAAAGCGCTGGCACGTCGATAGACACACAAACAAACACAAACATACACACAAAATACTAGCTTTCACAACCAACGGTTGCTTCGTCAGGAAAGAGGGAAGGAGAGGGAAAGACGAAAGGATTTGGGTTTTAAGGGAGAGGGTAAGGAGTCATTCCAATCCCGGGAGTGGAAAGACTTACCTTAGGGGGCAAAAAGGACAGGTACACACACACACACACACACACACACACACACACACACACACACACACACACACACACACACACACACATATATATACGGACACAAGCAGACATATACAGAGGCAAAGCGTTTGGGCAGAGATGTCAGTCGAGGCGGAAGTGCAGAGGCAAAGATGATGTTGAATGACAGGTGAGGTATGAGTGGCGGCAACTTGAAATTAGCGGAGATTGAGGCCTGGTGGATAACGAGAAGAGAGGATATATTGAAGAGCAAGTTCCCATCTCCGGAGTTCGGATAGGTTGGTGTTAGTGGGAAGTATCCAGATAACCCGGCTCCGTTAATTTCAAGTTGCCGCCACTCATACGTCACCTGTCATTCAAAAACATCTTTGCCTCTGCACTTCCGCCTCGACTGACATCTCTGCCCAAACTCTTTGCCTCTGTATATGTCTGCTTGTGTCTGTATATGTGTGGATGGATATGTGTGTGTGCGAGTGTATACCTGTCCTTTTTCCCCCCTAAGGTAAGTCTTTCCGCTCCTGGGACTGGAATGACTCCTTACCCTCTCCCTTAAAACCCAAATCCTTTCGTCTTTCCCTCTCCTTCCCTCTTTCCTGATGAAGCAACCGTTGGTTGTGAAAGCTAGTATTTTGTGTGACATCTCTGCCCAAACTCTTTGCCTCTGTATATGTCTGCTTGTGTCTGTATATGTGTGGATGGATATGTGTGTGTGCGAGTGTATACCTGTCCTTTTTCCCCCCTAAGGTAAGTCTTTCCGCTCCCGGGATTGGAATGACTCCTTACCCTCTCCCTTAAAACCCAAATCCTTTCGTCTTTCCCTCTCCTTCCCTCTTTCCTGACGAAGCAACCGTTGGTTGTGAAAGCTAGTATTTTGTGTGTATGTTTGTGTTTGTTTGTGTGCCTATCGACGTGCCAGCGCTTTCGTTTGGTAAGTCACATCATCTTTGTTTTTAGGTGGTACATGCAGGGACTTGGTGGGACAAGATAGAGCTGTTAGATGCTGTGTCGGGAGGGGCATTGGGGGGGGGGGGGGGGGGGGGGGGAGTCAGGAGGAAAGGGGAGAAGAAAAAGGAGAGAAATGTGGGAAAGGGAAGGCCTTTTAGTGTGTTGGTGGGATAGATAATGCGTGTAGTACTGGAGTGGGAGCTCAAAGGGGAACAAACAGATAGGTGGGGACAGACCAGCAAAGGTTTAGGCCAGAGGGGCTTCACAAACAATATGCTGTAGGGAAAGTTCTCATCTGCACAAAATTTGGAAAAACTATGGTTGGTAGGAAGAATCCAGATAGTGGGGGTTGTGAATCAGTCAAAGTGAAGCATATAACATTGGCAGCATGTTCAGCAACAGATAGTTCAGCTGTCTCTGGGCCACAGTTTGTCTGTGGGCATTCATGCAGACAGAGCTTGTTGGTTGTCATGCCAATGGAGAGGGAGACTGCAGTTGCAGCTTAGCTGGTCAATCACATGGTTGCTTTCACAGGTGTCCCTGCCTCTCATGAGTAAGACATGCCTGTGACAGGACTGGAGTTGGTGGCAGTGTGAATATGTAAGGGACAGGTCTTGCATTTAGGTCTAGTGCAAAGATATGAGCCATAAAACATCGAGTTGGAAGCCGAGGCAGAGTAGGGACAGTAAAGAATATTGCGTAGGTTTGGTGGATGATAGAATAGCACTCTGAGAATGGAGGGAAGGATAGTGTGGAGGATATTCCACATTCCATGGCACAGTGACATGTAGTCAAAACCCTGGGGGAGAATGCGATACAATTGCTCCCGACCTGGATGGTACTGAGTCATGAGAGGAGTGCTCCTTTGTGGACAGACAGTGGGTATGTGGAAGACAGTGACTGGAGAGATGTGGCATAGGAGGTCTGATTCTGGACAAGATTGGGAGGGAAATTTTGGTCTGTGAATGCCTTCACGAAACCCTTTGCATGTATGGAGAGGCCTGTATCACCCTAGATGCAAGAACCATGGGTGGCTAGGCCATATGGAAGGGACTTCTTGGTATGAGGTGGATCGCAGCTGGCCAAGTGGCGATTTGCTAGTGGTTGGTAATGCTTGATGTGGACAGAGGTACTAATGATGTGGATGTCAACACTGAAGAAGGTGCACCTAACAGCCCCATCCTGTCCCTGTACACTCCACCAGGCAGCACTAGTATCTTATCATCCATATCAGCCATCCCTCTCCACCTCATCCTGCCGTTTTCTTACTACTATCAACACCCCCCCCCCCCCTCCCAGCAGATTGCTGCTTCGTCAGACCCAGTCACAGCTGCACTCTTGTGGCCTGAGACAGTGACCATGTTTGTGCAAGTTGCGCTTTTTGTGTGTGTGTGTGTGTGTGTGTGTGTGTGTGTGTGTGTGTGTGTGTGTGTGTGTGTGTGTGCGCGCGCACGCGCGCAGGAGTATGAGTAGATGGCCACTGATAAATCCTTAAATCTTTGAGGCTTCTCTTAAATTGAGCTTTACAAGTATTTTAACAACTTCTTATGGCTGTGACAAGTTATTGAAAATGTGTTTTCCTGACTAATGGACACAATTTTGGACCAAAGAACATGAATGTAAATCTTGTAAGTCTTTTTTTTTTTTTAATTTATAGTATTAATTCCATTAATTAACCTGTTGGTACGAAAAAGAAAAAGATATGTTTCATTACACAATAAATACACTGCGAAGGAGTTGTTAGTATCCCCTGTTTCTCTAACAGACCACTGCAGCAAGTTCTGAGTTCACACCACAAATCATCTGTGTTACAGGTCTTTGGACTTGGAGAATTATTGCTTGGCATGATGAGTTGTCCTAAAAATGATCCTGCAAGACATTATGTACTGAAAGTACGTGAATTCTGTTAGTATTTCTTTTTATAAAAAATCCCATACGTCTGATAACACCTGCACTGCCAATGATGGTTTGTTTAGGAACTCCAGCAGTTCTGTGGTAGGCTCCTCCCAAATTAATTTACTATGAAGTGGTTTGTCCAAAAATTTAACACTGTCAACCTCTTCTATCTTGTTAAAATCAAACAATGGAAAATCCAGGATGAGATGTGAATATTACAAAAAGGATATAGTGGATATGCGGAGATTCAGACAGGCACAACAAAAACGTTGTCACAAAGTAAGCTTTCAGCCAAGGCCTTCATTGGAAACAGACAAAAAACGCACACACAGTTTCTGGCTGCTGAAGTCAGGCTGCAAGAAGAAGTGCATGATGGGACAAACAACCAGGTGGTGGGGGTAAGGAGGAGGCTGGGTCATGGAGCGGGAGGGATAGAATAGTAGGAGTAGGAGATAATGAAGTGCTGCGTATGTGGGAGCAAATGGAGGTGACGTGATGAGAGTGCAGGGCAGCTAGGTGCCCTACACCATCACCCACAATTACTTATCCTTTGGAGGCATCACCTACAAACAGTTCCAGAATACAGCTATGGACCCCACATGGTGTCACCCCATGACAACCTATTCATGGGCCACCTAGAGGAATCCGTCCTAACCACCCATTATCCCAGATCTTGCAGCTGCTTCAATTCACTGATGACATTTTCGTGATCTGTATCGAGGGTGAGGACACCCTATCTACATTCCTCCCAAACCTCAACATCTTCTCTATTTTTGCTGCTACATTTAGAAAGTGATTGTTAAAAGTACTCTCAACTTGGGAATTATCGGTCACAACATTTTCATTTAGCTTAACTGTTATGGTATCTTGTATACTGATTGGTTGTCCTGTGTGTAATTCGACAATATCGCATACAGTTTTAATCTTATTACCTGCATTATTTATTTCTGTCATGACATGCATACTTCTGGTTATTTTGATGACTTTCCTTTAAATGCTACAGTATTTTTTGTAGTATGCAAGTGATGTTGGATCTTGACTTCTTCTGGTCTTTATCCTTCTTCCTCTTACATGACATTTTAACTCCCTTAGTTGGACTTTTTTAATAACTTTTAGGAAAGCAATTTTCAAATACTGACACAAATTTACCACAAAATAAGTTTGACATTATCATCTCTTTCTACACATGCCTCACCCCATACTACCTATTAACTTAATCTTAAAACATTGTATCCTGTTCTCATTAATTAGCCTCAATTAACTATAAAAATGTTTATGAAAATCTAAGGCTTAAATATTTTTTAAATAAATTCTCATAAAGTAAGGATGTTGTTTACGGACAAATGGTAGCACAAGTTGGGAAACTTCATGGTCTGCCCACATGTGGCAGAAGGCAAGCTGTTTGCAGTTACACAGTAGTGTTAATGACTGATGTAGCTCAGATTGCATTTTAGAGTCATGAGAATATGGCTTTAAATATGTGCCATTGCTAAGTATGACTTCTTATATTAATTAAAATTAAAAAAAAAAACTAAAAGCAACAGCATTAAATAGAAACCTTTGAGGCCAGGGATGTATCTCATAAAATAACAAGCAATTAGCTAGTACTCAAACACAGAGCTGCCTAGGTGGTGCAGAATACGGGGAGGGGGGGGGGGTGGAAGCATCAGAGAGAGAGAGAGAGAGAGAGAGAGAGAGAGAGAGAGAGAGAGAGAGAGAGAGAGAGAATCTTCAAGACAAATTGAACATGCACACATCAGGTAACAACGTACAAGTATTTCTACCAATCACATAATAAACTTTTTATAAGGACTTTTGATTAAGAAATATGAATAGCAAGAGAGAAGCAACGGGTCAACCTAAGTTCGCAGTACCCTCCATCGGCTTTGATGCACGACTTAGCTATGATTTGTTACATGACTACATGTTTGTGTGGCAAATTCAAATGCATCATGTTTGAATATGACATTTTATCATCTGTGGTCCACACTAGATTTGAATGTCTATGTTTCAAAATTTTAAGTGAATAATGTTAGTGAAACATTGACTTAGTACTGCCTATTGCTGTGTTCTGGAAGTTTGTTTTTGTTGGTTTATTCAGAGAGTTACTTTCATGTCATTAGTTATTGGCTACTCATTTGTTTTTGGTTTCAGAACTGTGAAGTTCACTGTGTGGTTATTAGCTGGAAATTTAATTGTTTGCTTTTCCTATGTTACTAGTTATGGATGTTATGATGAAATTCACAATTTATAATTTTTATGTTGCTATGGGCAACAATATGGCCTCTACAAGCAATTTTCTGCATTTGTATGGTACGGCAGAATGTTTTTAAGTGTCAACGGCACGGTGAAGTAATGACATTGAGAAAAGGTGCTGCATCTCTAGTGTAGTAGAACATGTACACGGGGCAGAATTATTATGTAATTATTATGTAAGTGTGTTTTGACAAAAATATTATAAATGTTAATTTTTTTATTTATTATATTTTCATTTGGATATTGTGTCGATAGGCCAGTGGTTGGTATTTATGGGGCTAGGGTTAGCTGGATACAGATTTAATAAACAGTTGTTAGTTTGTTTCCTTTAGTGATCTGTGTGAGGCTGGGAGGAGGGTGGACAAGAGGGGGGCGAGTTTCTTAGTTGAAGTTCACAATATTCAGTTTTTTGTTTTTTTTTTTTTTTGTTGAGGATTTCATCTCAATTTTTGTATTACTTGTTTTAGTATACCTTCATTATAAGGATTCTCATACATTTAGTATGTCTAAACCCCTTAATTCCCACAGTTGTCCCATTAGTTCCATGTTATTTCTGCTATTAAACATTTTTCGCATTATTTGTGTGTGTTCACATGGTGTAACAAATGATGTCATGATTGCCAGGTTGTACAAGCTCAAAACAGATGTGTCTGCCAGACAGATGATGTCACATGTCAAAGCCGATGGGTGGTACTGCAATTTTAAGTTAGGTCGGTGCAACTCTATATAGTTTTGACAGTTGCAGGGCTCATCTGTTCTTAGTAAGAAACTTGGGAAATTAATGCGTCTACCAGAAATTTATATTAGTTCAGACATTTGTGTCCACCTCTGTTTACACAATAATATCTGAGTTAATTTATATTATTAAATGAAGAACTCAACTACTGACCTCTATAAGAGGTTGACACCATTGTGCTACCATTGTTGCCCCACGCTCCAGGATCTGGCGCTCAGGAGGTAATGCAATGAAATTCTTCCACTTCTTAGTCAAATGTGCTTGGCGTACCAAGCGAGTAACCTTCTCAGCATAGTACTTCAAAGTCAGATCTGTGCTACTGTAATAGAAATTCAGTACACGGTAACTTACAATATGTGCAAGATGTCTATGATGGCTGTTTTTTAATTTAGTGTGTCCTGTCACTCATATGAAAGTTACTTATCAGTGGGAAATATGCAAGGCAATCGTATAACATCAAGCCCAATAACTCCAAAGCACAATTTCTTTCGTTACTTTAAATTCATTTATGTATAGTGCATACAATGATATAAATCAACCATGTCAATAATTACTAAGGCTACATTAGCTACAGAAATGTTTTTCTACTTACACACTATGGTCATACAGTATCAGCATCAGTTCACTGATCATGAAAGGATAAGCATGTGGATGATGTTCCAGCAAAGCCCAAAAATCTGACAGCTGTGCATGAGAAATGTCCTCCTTTTTGTAAAACTTTGCAGACATTTGTGATAACAGTTGTCTAACCTTCCACCCAAAGTGGAGTCTGGTTTTAAACTCCGTTCTCCAATCAGCAACATAGTGCCGTTTCGAATTGCAGACAAGTCGTGGCCACCTTCACACACACATACCACTAATTACACACAAGATTCACAAGAACCAGGCATTATAAAATTTCACAGATACCATTAAATATAATTTAATCCTACAACCTTATGTTTTTTACCATTGAAGAAAGTAATATTGACAACAATGTAACATCACTGAATAGAAGCTACCATATTATCAGTTCAACTCTATGAATTGTTGCATAATTAGAGAGCTTAAATCAGCATCAGTACTTAGGTAATAATTTTGGGTGAATACAGTTAAAATATTTAAATGTTATGTTTTAAAGGTGAAATTTATAAAAATTTTTGTTTCATAAATTTACAACCTATCCCAAAATTCAGAACAATCACTATGAGAGCTCAAGATTAACAAATGCGCAGACCCAAAAATTTCTTCACTTCAAGTGCCATAGACTTTATTAGGAACATGGTTTCACATTTGGGGTTTCTTGAATCTTAAATATGCAGGAGTACATTGTTGAGTGCTCAAGCAAAATATGGTATCAACCAATCACTGACAGTTAAAACTCTGCTCACTTTCTATTTTAAGGAGAAGTACGATCAAAATAAATATTAAAAATATACACTACACTCATTCTACTATTATCTGAAATGGCAGACTGGCTTCTATTTAAACCAGTGAAATACACTCGATATGGATGCAGCTGGATGGAGTTATGCCACAGCCTGTTGTAGCCTCACATAACAAAAGTTGTTGCTCACTTACCTATTTTCAGGTAATGTAACAGTTCAACGCCAAGCTAACCGCTGGGTTCAGCACTCTCAGAATCTTATCAAATGGAGAATTCACATCCCAATCGCATTTTATCTACTGGATGAAAGGTCTTGTCATTATCCGAATAAAATCTGCCTTAAGATACTTATGCTTCTTTGGCATACTGAAGGTTATAACAAATCCTGCAATTCGAAGAAGTATGCTATTGATCTCTTCCACTAGATTATGTTCTGTGACACCTAGTTCTCCTTTCAGCAGATCTGAATGCATCTACACCAATTGTATTTCAGTATGTCACAACGCATTTACTGGAGTTATTCCAAAAATTGATAGGTTCTTCCAGTTCCTGTTTCAAGACATTCAACAATAGCAATCATATGAGCAAATCGTCTAGTGTTTGGACTGTGATATGACAGTGATAATCCTAAAGTACTCAAACAGAACAGTAACATCATCTTCTGACGTAGTTCAGTGATGATCCGACAGTACTTGAGTTGAATTACAAGCTGTATAGCTTGTCAAGATCAAATTTTCTTCTCTGACAAGTGTTGTTATATTATTCCTTAACTTATTCTTCAGGGCAGACTTCGAACTCTCCTAGACAGTCTGATAGCTTGAAGTTATTTTAACTGAAGCCTTTGATACCACTTCGCCTAGTCCTCTGGCTACACTAAAAATCGGCCAGCTATCAAAATATATATAGCAAAAAATAAAGGATGCCAAAAATTTGTCACTGTTCTGTTCTCTTCCTGTTTGCATATCTACGATATCACACACTATAATGGAGTTACACCACAGAACGAAGCCGATATCCCGGATCAGCTGAACTTTTGATTTCTGAAAGTGTTCTAAGTTCTACAAAACAAAAAGACAATGTTAATATCACAAAACAAACTGTGATGGTGCAGATAATATTCGATTTCCTAGAGGTCTTTGTAAATTCTAAAATTTGTGCAAGAATGATAATGAGTGGAATTTCGCTGGTAAAACTACATTAAATAAATAATTTTTGCTTGTCACTTGTGACCACTCAATATTATAAAATTTAAATGTTACTAGGAGGATGCGTGGGAACCCTATGATAAAATTACAAGCCCCGTTCAGCCCAAAGAAAACTTTATCAAATTATTCAAAACACTGTCGATTCTTCAACTTCAATGTGGCCATTTGGTGACTAAAATGATGGAATGGTGTCATTTTTAGTTCTCTTCCGTATAGTTTAGCTGCTTCCACTATACGACGTGTATCACTGATTTCTGCAATACAAATTATTCTGCGCCTCTAAATTCCGGCGAATGATGAAAACGCTTTTACTAAATACCGCTGCATTATTGCAGCTCATCAAACAATACATTAACATCACGACATACGTCTCCGTTAAACACATTGTGTGTGCCGGAACTACAAAATCACTAAATGTATAATTGTTGCACTCACATTCAATCATACTAACACGTAAATACACTGCACTAAGTGGGGAAAATAATATAATCATTCCTTGACTTACTCATTACACAACGGGCAGGAAAACAAAAATACTGTGAATCAAGTACAAAAATAGATCTTTTAACACTATTTAAATAAGACCTGTTCTAATTTAAGGACTGAAAATCAGCACCCGTGTTTCTTAATTGAATGACAGTATATTTTGCTTCACTAAATATTTGAGTTTTATTACCAAAAATTGGTATCTATTACAGTCCGAAGCGATGTACTCACGATTGATGAAACTTGATTTTCCACAGCTTATTGTTGTTGATGAGTAGGTTTCTGAATTTGGTACATGTTGCTTCAAAGTTGCATAAATCTTTCGCCGTTAAACATTCACTTTCTAGGATATGTTCTATTATCTCATTGGGTAAGTAAGTTATAGACAAAGCACCATCCATGTCAACTGACTTCAACCATTCATCTTCCCAATATTTACCCTTCTCAATCGCCCTGTCAAAGCTGCCTACCAAAGAACCTCAAAAGAAGATTTCATAGTTCCTCTTATTAAATCCGGCTAAGAAGCAGTAATCCCACAGACAACGAAATGTTGCACATGCATCCTCTGAAGTAATTCGTGCAGGCATACATGTACCCCAGCAGATTGTATGTTGCGAGCTTACAGAAACGCTAGAGGTGATTTACACATGACGTAAGTGTCAGTGGCACAATGTTAGTGTTCTTTAATTTTCTTTACCCTCTGTATGCATTATTGTCGTCTGCCATTGAGTTACATATTACAATTTTGAGTGAGTCTGTACGAACAGACTTACAATAGAGCTTCATTTACTGCACCTGATTACAGGTTATAGGCGCAGGTGAATAAGTGTAGTGTAGTGGCAGAGTTTTTTGGTGATACCGCTAGTAATAGAAAATTTGACTTTACCGTCATAGTGTTGGCATGACACAGTGGAACAATTAACGCGTAAGTATTTGAAGTTGTCTGGAAGGGACAATTGGGTTGTGTGAAAATTCCAAATGGAAGTAACATTCAGAGAAAAAAACCTTTTAGATATTATCAATGACATAGCTATTAAGCCTCCGAAACAGAAAGAATGCGAGGAGAAAACATTACTGCATAAAGACGTAAAGGCAAGGTACTTATTGTGATGCAGATGAAGGTAGCTCATGTAATTTCATATACATCACTGGCATGTGGACTAAACTAAAAAAAAGTATGAGAAAGAGTCAGCCGTGAGCATCCACCTACTTCCGTAAAGGATTTTCTTGCTCCAAGTGCTAACTCGGTGGTTGCAGTTATGACGAAAATATGAGAAATCAACACCAAGTTAAAGCAGGGGTTTCAGAGAAACTAATAATAACCAAGTTAGAATGAAATTTTCGCTCTACAGATTAAAACTGTGTGCCAGACCGAGACTCGAACTCGGGACTTTTTGCGGGCATGCGCTCTACCAACTGAGCTACCCAAGCACGACTCACGCCCCGTCCTCACAGCTTTAATTCCGCCAGTACCTCGTCTCCTACCTTCCAAACTTTACAGAACCTCTCCTGCGAACCTTGGGGAACTAGCACTAATGAAAGAAAGGATATTGCGGGGACATGGCTTAGCCACAGCCTGGGGGTTGTTTCTAGAATGAAATTTTCGCTCTACAGATTAAAACTGTGTGCCAGACCGAGACTCGAACTCGTGACCTTTGCCTTTTGCGGGCATGTGCTCTACCAACTGAGCTACCCAAGCACGACTCACGCCCCGTCCTCACAGCTTTAATTCCGCCAGTACCTCGTCTCCTACCTTCCACACTTTACATAAGCTCTCCTGCGAACCTTGGGGAACTAGCACTAATGAAAGAAAGGGTATTGCGGGGACATGGCTTAGCCACAGCCTGGGGGTTGTTTCTAGAATGAAATTTTCACTCTATAGTGGAGAGCACTTGCCCGCGAAAGGCAAAGGTCCCGAGTTCGAGTCTCGGTCCAGCACACAGTTTTAATCTGCCAGGAAGTTTAATAACCAAGTTGTTGATGTCATTGCCAGAGAGATATCAATATTTCTCTTCAGGATGGGAGTCTGTCCCCTTTGAGAAGCAAACACTTAACGAATTAAGTTCAAGATTGCTTATTGAAGAAGAGAGAAACAATGTCTGATCAGCAGGAGGCAGCTTTGGACAGTGTAAGCAGGCAGAAAAAAATTACTTGTTATGTTTGTGGCAAGGAGCACCAATTTGTAAAGGATTGCAAAAATACAGCGAAGAGAGAAAAGGGAAGCTACAATTATTGTAAGCAAAGAGGCCATTTGAAGTCATATTGCTGGTTGTTGAAGTCGAAGGAAGGCAAAAAAGGCTCAGGATATAAATGCCTTTTGCGTGTGAGTCAAGGAGTTAACCTAGAAGATTATTGGTTCATTGATACAGGAGCTAGAGAGCATATATGCAGTAAGAGAGAACTGGTTAAGAAACCTGACAGTGTGCAAAGATCAATGAAAGTGACTGTGGGTAACAGTAAACTTGGTGGTAAAATTTGGCATGGTACTGTGGAACTGTATGCATGGAACGGGGCAACAGTGCTTAGTGGAGTACTTTTTGTGCCTGAACTGAAATTCAATCTGTTTAAGCAGGTACTGCGTTGGACAAAAGTATGTGTTTAGTTTCAAACAAGGAACGACGTGAATTCTTGAACAGTGAAGTTTACCATCATCCAAATACCTCAATACAACGTATCGAGGTTGTTTTCCCTAACTGAAATACAATCATAACCGTCAATGGTTACTCTCACGCATGCTGTTACGCACACTCTGTGGTTGACAATAATGAGCTTCCATTGGTCAATATTGATAGTGGTCTGGTGAATTTGTGTAAACATGTTGAAAACTTGAATGTTTGGCATAAAAAAAAAAATGTGCCCTCAGAGCACTATACATATGAGGGATTTCTTGTCATGTATAGGAATGGACTTCGTTATCGACTTTGACACTTGTTAAGAGTGTCCGGTGGGTAAACAACATCGCTTGCCTTTCATGAAGTGGTAATACTCCACTTGAAATGGTTCATGCAGAAGTCTATGGACTGATGGAGATGCATTCGCCTGGAGAAGTGAGAAACTTTTGGTATTTGAAGGATGACCACTCAGTTTACCTCAAAGTATTCTTTAAGAAACAGAAGGATGAAGTTAAAGCTTTGAACAAGAACTTCACTGGAAAAGCTCAGAGAGAAACCAATCTGAATATTAAGCATGTAAGGAGTGATAATAATCTAGAGTTTATGAACTCTGACATACATCTACATCTACATCTACATTTATACTCCGCAAGCCACCCAACGGTGTGTGGCGGAGGGCAGTTTACATGCCACTGTCATTACCTCCCTTTCCTGTTCCAGTCGCGTATGGTTCGCGGGAAGAACGACTGTCTGAAAGCCTCCGTGCGCGCTCTAATCTCTCTAATTTTACATTCGTGATCTCCTCGGGAGGTATAAGTAGGGGGAAGCAATATATTCGATACCTCATCCAGAAACGCACCCTCTCGAAACCTGGCGAGCAAGCTACACCGCGATGCAGTGCGCCTCTCTTGCAGAGTCTGCCACTTGAGTTTATTAAACATCTCCGTAACGCTATCACGGTTACCAAATAACCCTGTGACGAAACGCGCTGCTCTTCTTTGGATCTTCTCTATCTCCTCCGTCAAACCGATCTGGTACGGATCCCACACTGATGAGCAATACTCAAGTATAGGTGGAACGAGTGTCTTGTAAGCCACCTCCTTTGTTGATGGACTACATTTTCTAAGCACTCTCCCAATGAATCTCAACCTGGTACCCCCCTTACCAACAATTAATTTTATATGATCATTCCACTTCAAATCGTTCCGCATGCATACTCCCAGATATTTTACAGAAGTAACTGCTACCAGTGTTTGTTCCGCTATCATATAATCATACAATAAAGGATCCTTCTTTCTATGTATTCGCAATACATTACATTTGTCTATGTTAAGGGTCAGTTGCCACTCCCTGCACCAAGTGCCTATTCGCTGCAGATCTTCCTGCATTTCGCTACAATTTTCTAATGCTGCAACTTCTTTGTATACTACAGCATCATCCGCGAAAAGCCGCATGGAACTTCCGACACTATCTACTAGGTCATTTATATAAATTGTGAAAAGCAATGGTCCCATAACACTCCCCTGTGGCACGCCAGAGGTTACTTTAACATCTATAGACGTCTCTCCATTGATAACAACATGCTGTGTTCTGTTTGCTAAAAACTCTTCAATCCAGCCAAACAGCAGGTCTGATATTCCGTAGGCTCTTACTTTGTTTATCAGGCGACAGTGCGGAACTGTATCGAACGCCTTCCGGAAGTCAAGAAAAATAGCATCTACCTGGGAGCCTGTATCTAATATTTTCTGGGTCTCATGAACAAATAAAGCGAGTTGGGTCTCACACGATCGCTGTTTCCGGAATCCATGTTGATTCCTACATAGTAGATTCTGGGTTTCCAAAAACGACATGATACTCGAGCAAAAAACATGTTCTAAAATTCTACAACAGATCGACGTCAGAGATATAGGTCTATAGTTTTGCGCATCTGCTCGACGACCCTTCTTGAAGACTGGGACTATCTGTGCTCTTTTCCAATCATTTGGAACCCTCCGTTCCTCTAGAGACTTGCGGTACACGGCTGTTAGAAGGGGGGCAAGTTCTTTCGCGTACTCTGTGTAGAATCAAATTGGTATCCCGTCAGGTCCAGTAGACTTCCCTCTATTGAGTGATTCCAGTTGCTTTTCTATTCCTTGGATACTTATTTCGATGTCAGCCATTTTTTCGTTTGTGCGAGGATTTAGAGAAGGAACTGCAGTGCGGTCTTCCCCTGTGAAACAGCTTTGGAAAAAGGTGTTTAGTATTTCAGCTTTATGCGTGTCATCCTCTGTTTCAATGCCATCATCATCCCGTAGTGTCTGGATATGCTGTTTCGAGCCACTTACTGATTTAACGTAAGACCAGAACTTCCTAGGATTTTCTGTCATGTCGGTACATAGAATTTTACTTTCGAATTCACTGAACGCTTCACGCATAGCCCTCCTTACGCTAACTTTGACATCGTTTAGCTTCTGTTTGTCTGAGAGGTTTTGGCTACGTTTAAACTTGGAGTGGAGCTCTCTTTGCTTTCGCAGTAGTTTCCTAACTTTGTTGTTGTACCACGGTGGGTTTTTCCCGTCCCTCACAGTTTTACTCGGCACGTACCTGTCTAAAACGCATTTTACGATTGCCTTGAACTTTTTCCATAAACACTCAACATTGTCAGTGTCGGAACAGAAATTTTCGTTTTGATCTGTTAGGTAGTCTGAAATCTGCCTTCTATTACTCTTGCTAAACAGATAAACCTTCCTCCCTTTTTTTATATTCCTATTAACTTCCATATTCAGGGATGCTGCAACGGCCTTATGATCACTGATTCCCTGTTCTGTACATACAGAGTCGAAAAGTTCGGGTCTGTTTGTTATCAGTAGGTCCAAGATGTTATCTCCACGAGTCGGTTCTCTGTTTAATTGCTCGAGGTAATTTTCGGATAGTGCACTCAGTATAATGTCACTCGATGCTCTGTCCCTACCACCCGTCCTAAACATCTGAGTGTCCCAGTCTATATCTGGTAAATTGAAATCTCCACCTAAGACTATAACATGCTGAGAAAATTTATGTGAAATGTATTCCAAATTTTCTCTCAGTTGTTCTGCCACTAATGCTGCTGAGTCGGGAGGTCGGTAAAAGGAGCCAATTATTAACCTAGTTCGGTTGTTGAGTGTAACCTCCACCCATAATAATTCACAGGAACTATCCACTTCTACTTCACTACAGGATAAACTACTACTAACAGCGACGAATACTCCACCACCGGTTGCATGCAATCTGTCCTTTCTAAACACCGTCTGTACCTTTGTAAAAATTTCGGCAGAATTTATCTCTGGCTTAAGCCAGCTTTCTGTACCTATAACGATTTCAGCTTCGGTGCTTTCTATCAGCGCTTGAAGTTCTGGTACTTTACCAACGCAGCTTCGACAGTTGACAATTACAATACCGATTGCTACTTGGTCCCCGTATGTCCTGACTTTGCCCCGCACCCGCTGAGGCTGTTGCCCTTTCTGTACTTGCCCAAGGCCATCTAACCTAAAAAACCGCCCAGCCCACGCCACACAACCCCTGCTACCCATGTAGCCGCTTGTTGCGTGTAGTGGACTCCTGACCTATCCAGCGGAACCCGAAACCCCACCACCCTATGGCGCAAGTCGAGGAATCTGCAGCCCACATGGTCGCAGAACCGTCTCAGCCTCTGATTCAGACCCTCCACTCGGCTCTGTACCAAAGGTCCGCAGTCAGTCCTGTCGACGATGCTGCAGATGGTGAGCTCTGCTTTCATCCCGCTAGCAAGACTGGCAGTCTTCACCAAATCAGATAGCCGCCGGAAGCCAGAGAGGATTTCCTCCGATCCATAGCGACACACATCATTGGTGCCGACATGAGCGACCACCTGCAGATGGGTGCACCCTGTACCCTTCATGGCATCCGGAAGGACCCTTTCCACATCTGGAATGACTCCCCCCGGTATGCACACGGAGTGCACATTGGTTTTCTTCCCCTCTCTTGCTGCCATTTCCCTAAGGGGCCCCATTACGCGCCTGACGTTGGAGCTCCCAACTACCAGTAAGCCCACCCTCTGCGACTGCCTGGATCTTGCAGACTGAGGGGCAACCTCTGGAACAGGACAAGCAGCCATGTCAGGCCGAAGATCAGTATCAGCCTGAGACAGAGCCTGAAACCGGTTCGTCAGACAAACTGGAGAGGCTTTCCGTTCAGCCCTCCGGAATGTCTTTCGCCCCCTGCCACACCTTGAGACGACCTCCCACTCTACCACAGGTGAGGGATCAGCCTCAATCCGGACAGTATCCCGGGCAACCACAGTCGTAGTCCGATCAGGGGAAGCATGGGACGAGCTGGCCGTCCCCGACAAACCCCATCCGGACCCCCACAGTGATTCCCATTGGCAACAGCCTCAAGCTGTGTGACCGAAGCCAACACTGCCTGAAGCTGGGAGCGAAGGGATGCCAACTCAGCCTGCATCCGAACACAGCAGTTGCAGTCCCTATCCATGCTAAAAACTGTTTTGCAAAGAACGTCTGAACTAATCTACAGAGAGCGCAAACAAATCGACAAAATTTAAACGGTTACTAAAATACAAGATTGCCTAGTAAATGCAGTAATGCTGCTACTTGCGCACTGCTGACACTGCTCGGCGGCGGAAGGAGACTACGCGATTTTACACTATTCAGGTACTAAAACGCGATGCTACACTCTCAAATACTATAATACGCCCGAAATTTATGAATTAAGCAATGCAAGTACCAAAAACACGCAAAGAAATTAAGAATTAAACTATTAACAAATGAGTGAGCTAGGAGTATACGTCTTGCTGCTGCAGCTGCTTATCCAACGGCGGCAGGGAGCACACTGACTGTGACCAACTGACACTGGCCGTTCAAAACAAAAACAGAAGACAAACGACTACGCGAATTTACACTATTCAGGTACTAAAACGCGATGCTACACTCTCAAATACTATAATACGCCCGAAATTTATGAATTAAACAATGCAAGTACCAAAAACACGCAAAGAAATTAAGAATTAAACTATTAACAAATGAGTGAGCTAGGAGTATACGACTTGCTGCTGCAGCTGCTTATCCAACGGCGGCAGGGAGCACACTGACTGTGACCAACTGACACTGGCCGTTCAAAACAAAAACAGAAGACAAACGACTACGCAAATTTACACTATTCAGGTACTAAAACGCGATGCTACACTCTCAAATACTATAATACGCCCGAAATTTATGAATTAAACAATGCAAGTACCAAAAACACGCAAAGAAATTAAGAATTAAACTATGTAACAAATGAGTGAGCTAGGAGTATAAGACTTGCTGCTGCAGCTGCCTATCCAACGGCGGCAGGGAGCACATAGGTATATAGTGAACTGGTCCAAGTCGTGTCAGAGGTAAAACTACATTTTAAGTATTTTATGCCAGAGAATTGCACTTGGAAGATTTGAAAATATTACTTAGAGGATAAAGAGTTGGGCCTGTGTATTGCAGTGAAAGGTGATGACCGCAGCACCTACATTGAAGTGATGTCTCATAGTGATGATGAAAATGGGAAAGATGAGATAGCAAGGGAAAATAATATGGAAGAAAATAATATGTGGGATCATACATTGAAGCCAAATGATTGTAATGTTATTGACACAAAGTGAGGTTTTAGGCAAAAAAGAGATGAGAAACGAAATGTTGTTTCTTATAAAGCTCATCTTATAGCTAATAGTTTCTATCAAAGATTGACTTATTCAGAAATATACAACCAGTATCAAAATTAACTTCAGTGAGATTTCTCAGTCTTTTTTCGATTTTTTTTGTATTGAGGATAACTTTAGCACCTATGCGCTTTTTTCTATGGAGAGATAAGCGGTGACACTTATGCTGAATTACCTACTGGGTATTTCAGTAACATGAATGGTAAATTTTGTGAACTTGAAAGGTTCTGGACTCACCTAAAACTAGGATGTTAAATCCAACACAGTTATAACTGCCTCAGGATTGGTAAGAACTGATTTTGAGTATTGCTTGTATATAAAGATAGAAAATAGTCATAGAAAATAACTTTTTGTTTACTCTATATGACCTGCTGATAGCTTCAAATTCCCAGACTGAAACTGATAATTCAAGTGAACACTTTAAAATGAAAGATTTAAGTCTGATTCGGAAATATTTGGGCATGAATATTGTTCAGAAATTACAGGAGGGTACTATTACTATTTTTCAAATTATCTATCTTGAAAAAGTGTTGAATGTGTTTGATATATTTGAATGTAACTCCGTTTTAGCTCTTATAGAGGAAAATTTTGATCATAGTGTGTTAAAAAGAGAAAAATCTGAAAATGAAGACGTTGAGAAAAGATGTAAAAATTAATATTGCACCGATGTATGCCATGTTAGGTTCCAGCCAGATATTTGTGCAGCAACAAGTATTTTAAACAGGTGCCAATCATGTGCAAGTCTGGATTTATGAAAACGTACAAAACATGTGTTATGTTAAGGGAACCCTAAGACTTAGTCTTGGGAGAAAAGTTGTACCAATCTCATAATTGGTTACGTTGACTGTGACTGGGCTGGTAGCAGAGTAAATAGAAAGTCCACAAATAGTTATCTTTCCAAAGCTTTGGATTGTAGCGTTTCATGGTTATCCAAGAAGAAACCCACAGTGCTTCTGTCATTAACAGAATAAAATTTGTAGCCTTAAGCATAGCAGCTAGCGAGTAATTTGTATTGTAGTCTTTCTGACAGTCAAATAGCTATTGTACTTTATGAAGACAATATGCCAGTAACAAACGTTTGCAAGAACCCACAGTTCCATCGTAAACTAAAGCATATAGAAGTCAAAATTTTACTTGTGATTGGGAAAGATTTTGCTATGAAAGTTATGTAAAAGCACTTTAGCACAAATGAGCAACAAGTTGATGGTCTGACATAGTCACTACAAAGAGTAAAATCTGACAAATTTGGAGCCATGTTAGGACTTGCTTAAAGTTTGTAATTTTGTTTTTGTAACACCGATAATTAACATTGACAGAGGGTGTTAATGGTACAATGTTAATGTTCTTTTGGTTTGTGTTAATTTACATTTGTCAGGTGCTTTTTTTACACTCTGTGTGCATTATCGTCATCCACCATTGAGTGTAAACTACACTCCTGGAAATTGAAATAAGAACACCGTGAATTCATTGTCCCAGGAAGGGGAAACTTTATTGACACATTCCTGGGGTCAGATACATCACATGATCACACTGACAGAACCACAGGCACATAGACACAGGCAACAGAGCATGCACAATGTCGGCACTAGTACAGTGTATATCCACCTTTCGCACCAATGCAGGCTGCTATTCTCCCATGGAGACGATCGTAGAGATGCTGGACGTAGTCCTGTGGAACGGCTTGCCATGCCATTTCCACCTGGCGCCTCAGTTGGACCAGCGTTCGTGCTGGACGTGCAGACCGCGTGAGACGACGCTTCATCCAGTCCCAAACATGCTCAATGGGGGACAGATCCGGAGATCTTGCTGGCCAGGGTAGTTGACTTACACCTTCTAGAGCACGTTGGGTGGCACGGGATACATGCGGACGTGCATTGTCCTGTTGGAACAGCAAGTTCCCTTGCCGGTCTAGGAATGGTAGAACGATGGGTTCGATGACGGTTTGGATGTACCGTGCACTATTCAGTGTCCCCTCGACGATCACCAGTGGTGTACGGCCAGTGTAGGAGATCGCTCCCCACACCATGATGCCGGGTGTTGGCCCTGTGTGCCTCGGTCGTATGCAGTCCTGATTGTGGCGCTCACCTGCACAGCGCCAAACACGCATACGACCATCATTGGCACCAAGGCAGAAGCGACTCTCATCGCTGAAGACGACACGTCTCCATTCGTCCCTCCATTCACGCCTGTCGCGACACCACTGGAGGCGGGCTGCACGATGTTGGGGCGTGAGCGAAAGACAGCCTACCGGTGTGCGGGACCGTAGCCCAGCTTCATGGAGACGGTTGCGAATGGTCCTCGCCGATACCCCAGGAGCAACAGTGTCCCTAATTTGCTGGGAAGTGGCGGTGCGGTCCCCTACGGCACTGCGTAGGATCCTACGGTCTTGGCGTGCATCCGTGCGTCGCTGCGGTCCGGTCCCAGGTCGACGGGCACGTGCACCTTCCGCCGACCACTGGCGACAACATCGATGTACTGTGGAGACCTCACGCCCCACGTGTTGAGCAAATCGGCGGTACATCCACCCGGCCTCCCGCATGCCCACTATACGCCCTCGCTCAAAGTCCGTCAACTGCACATACGGTTCACGTCCACGCTGTCGCGGCATGCTACCAGTGTTAAAGACTGCGATGGAGCTCCGTATGCCACGGCAAACTGGCTGACACTGACGGCGGCGGTGCACAAATGCTGCGCAGCTAGCGCTATTCGACGGCCAACACCGCGGTTCCTGGTGTCTCCGCTGTGCCGTGCGTGTGATCATTGCTTGTACAGCCCTCTCGCAGTGTCCGGAGCAAGTATGGTGGGTCTGACACACCGGTGTCAATGTGTTCTTTTTTCCATTTCCAGGAGTGTATTTCATACTATTACCTGTGGTGCTTCCTGGAGCAAGACCACTTCTCCAGTTGATTCGAAGTTCCTCACCATGCACCACACAGCAGGTGGAGAAAGAGTACTCTTCCATAATCCTTTCAGCCAGTGATGTTCTCGAAGCGCAGCTGCAGCATTACTGTTGTTTTGATAACAGACTTCCACCAATTATACACTGCTCCTATTGTCCAAGCTCATGTCGACATATCAACAAGTGAGCTGCAACTGTTCAGTTGAATGAGACTGTGAATCACGATTACTGATCACGGCAACTGGTGGCCATAGTTGGAACTGGACGATGGAACTGTGACACATGGAAATCATGCATCCCATAATCTGGACATTAATGTTACCAAGTTTGGTGCTCATACAGTAATTAGTTTCCATGTTATAAAGTGTTAAATATGGGAAGTTTAATCATAGCTACCTGGCATTTCAATAAACTCTGTGCAAACAGGCTTATAATGGACCTTCATGTACTGCAACTGTTTACAAGAATAGAACATCAACACAGCCCACGCTGCATATCAAATGGCAGTGTTCCTATAGGCTGTTAACAGAATGGAATGAGACATGAACATTATGATTTCTTGTAGAGGTCTCTATACCCAGATCAGAATAACAAAGTGATTGACACTGAAGCACAGTTGAATGTGGAAGTGGGAGAGTTGTCAGTTTATCGGTGAATGTGTGCGCATTATGGCTGTAGCCTGTGCAAACAGGCTTATAATGGACCTTCATGTACTGCGACTGATTACAAGAATAGAACATCAACACAATCCATACTGCATGTCAAATGGCAGCGTTCCTATAGGCTGTTAACAGAATGGAATGGGACATGAACATCATGATTTCTCGCAGAGGTCTCTGTATCCAGATCGGAATAACAAAGTGATTGACACTGAAGCACAGTTGAGCGTGGAAGGGGGCGATGCTGTCAGTTTGCCGGTGCGTGTGTGCACATTATGGCTGTAGAAGCAATAGCTGTACGGCTCCTTACTGAACTACCCTCTCACACCACCTTTTAGTGTGTGGTATTGAGATCACTCTACAGAATTGTTATACCCTTAACCCTCAACAAACATACTTCTGTGTATAAAATGATATCACGTTCCTATTATTTGTATATCTCAACAAAAGCAACAAGAAGCATACTGTTTTTACAATAATCAGAATGAATCACATTCAATTATCGTATTCGATCTGGATCTGAATCGTTCATGTAATAGAATAACTAACAACAATAAAATAATATAAACTGCTTGGGTACTTACTAATCACTGTAGTGTGTATGTTTGTGCAGAGGAGTACTTCTTAATAATTAGATGAGATTTATTGTGCAACTGCTGTACACGCCATTCAGTCAAAACTAAGGAATACAAACACAAAAATAAAGACTAGCTAAGGCAAAGGATAAATGCCTCTTAGTTTAGAATCACTTTCTCACTCAACCCTGTCGTTATCTGGACGAGCCATTGGAACTGTCCAAAGATATAATTATATCTTCATATTACTCTCGACATTCGCTTCAGTTTTCCAGGCTTTTTTAACAACTGTTTCTGTGTGGCGCATATTTCTCCACTTCTCTGGCGTTATTTGTGGCACTGCTTCCTCTAACAGTCTTTGAATTTTTGTGTCAGTGAAACTATCGATATTTGTTGCCATGTAATTTATTAATATGTGTCCAAATCATTTCGATGGCGTTAAAGAGGCGTGGTATGGTGGAAGCCCAAGAGGCCTGTGGCCATGTTCTTTAGCTAGCTCGTCCACAACATACTGTCGAAACTGTGGCTTATTTTTCTCTACTATTTCCATGAGCTCCGCCTTACATAAATCGTACTGAATTTTCACATTGTGGCGTTTCAACCACTCAACAAGGTCGGAGTTTTTCGTTGCCATCGCTGGAACTTTTTCTTTTGTAACTGAATGGTACGGGGCATTATCCATTACAGTGACAGATATCCGATTTAAGTTTTCCAGAAAACTGTCGTGGTTCATCTCCTCATTGTAGTAGTTTGTTTTCCTCGATTTGTAAACAAGAAGACAGGTACGAAACCAGATGAAGTTCCAGCACGCAAGACAATAATTCCTGCGCCCTTTCCCACTGGAACAGCAGATCTTCCACATATGCTATCATCTGTCCAGTCTTTTCTGACTGAATGACCAGAGTTTATCAAGGTTTCGTTGAGCCACACAATGTCTTCAAATGGCACTTTAATGATATTTCTTAAAAATCGACACCGTCAAACTACGATATCACTTCTTTCCATTATAATTTTCGGTCCATTAATATTTTTGTACCGAAAAGGAAGGGCTCTGACAACCGTTAAAAACACGTTTTGCTGCTGTTGAATAACTCTGCCTCACGAAGAGTAACTCACAGATTTTTATAGTTGGATGTTCTTTTCTTTTGTAATAATATATATATGTACAGCATTTTATTGAAAAGAGTAAAAGTTTGTTACATGTGGTTCTGTCCTCCTCTTCGTTCCGGCTGACCGCAGTTTCGATGAACCAGGCTCTTCCCCTTCTGCACAGTATTTCGCCTTACAAATTTTGACGACAGTATTTTTGTGTATCTCCAAGGTGTCTGCAGTTCTTTCGACTACCTTTGTTAAATGCAATAGAGTTACACCATTCTCTCTCTCGTTTTCGAAATATTGCCCTCACCAAGCACACAAACTCACGTGTCTGACCACACGAAACATGTGTAGATCGCTGAACTTCCCGTTTAGCAGCCACACAAGCTTCAGACATTCTGCAGCGCAAAACAAACTCACCGCACATAGAAATAAAGCACATAACAAAAAGGACCACAGCTGTTTACGTTTCTAGTCGCTAACGTCGTCTACAGCTGGCTACAGTAGCTGTTACCTGCTATACCGATGCTTCTTCTAAGGCTGTTTCTTCTTCCTGTTGTGTGTGTAATGAGCCTTACTACGTCGCAAATCGTTCTAATGAATTAATTAAGCTGCTGTACAGTGTTGGTAGGCAATGTAATCAACAAGGTGATACATGTCTCAGTTCAAACTGGACCCCGATATTTTGAATAAACTTCTGGTTCAATTTTTGTCAAAATCAACACTTGTCTCAAAATTAATTTCCAACTTCGTGCATTAAGTCCAAACGCATTTGCAATTATTGTACGCACTTTACTGGATAACTCGATCACGCACTGGTGTGTAGCGTATTTCAAATCGAGTGGACATGTTTCAGTTTTTCCTAATGGGCTGAACGGCTCTTTTGATATAACATGATGTGTTTATCTCATGTATAGGTTGAATTAAACTGGATTTACTCTCCATTCGGGTCAAGATCACAAATAAAATTCACCACATAGGTCAGCGAACTGTACGTGTGCACTTTTAGCACTCTAAGTGATGATTTGTCTCAGAGTAAAATCCACACATAAAATGACACTTTTTTTGCATACAAAATTCAAAACCCTTTATAGTACACAAATAAATTATGGCATGTAATTACTAATTAAATATTTCCAATTATGAATAAACATCAAGAACTTGTATTTCATAATCAATAAAATTTTATTGCCTGAGAGAAATTATTATTTTTAGTCAACTAGTGTCTGAACGATGACATAACGAATCAACACTTGGTGGGAATGAACGAAATACCTGTACTGAAAAATAATGTCCTTTGAGTAATTTACTGACTTTTATAACAAAGTTGGTGCCCCTTTCATTGCGAAACTGCCTTCCCCCCCCCCCCCCCCCATTTTGTAATGTCGCGATAAGATCGAAGACGTTACAGGATTCACTGGAGCGTACTAGGGTTGTGTACTGTGCTGTTATACCTTAGTTCAGCTATCCCAAGATTCGTACCACAAGTTGTAACATGTACTTTACATCAAATTTTAAATAATAATTGTAAATTTGAATTTAAATTTAAATAATAATTGTAAATGGGGGCCTAACAGAAATTGCCCGTTTAAATGAATCTTCAAAAGTCAATCAATCTGTTCGAATTTCACTTTCTGACACAATGCACTTCACGTTTACTACACAACACACACACAGCTATTCACTATTTGGTGAGAAGCCCTTTCAACTGCCGGCAGCCGAGGTCGAGTGGTTCTAGGCGCTTCAGTCCGGAACACGTGGCTACAACGGCAGCAGGTTCTAATCCTGCCTCGGGCATAGATGTGTGTAAGGTAGTTCTAAGTCTAGGGGACTGATGACCTCAGAAGTTAAGTGCCATAGTGCTTAGAGCCATTTGAACCATTTGAATCCTTTCAACTGGCTGCAAAAGGCAGGGATTGCAGCCAGTTCTGATAGAAAATGGATACAACTGTGGCCTCCACCGATCTGTATACATAGCTATAGTCGGCTCGGTCGTCTTCTTTCTTGGGATGGCTGAACCATGTACATTGTTGGGTCGCATGACATATCAGCTGGTAACATCATCTCTGCTTCTCCACCGTGTGTCTTGCGATTCTCTCTGGAGAAAGTGCTGTGTCTTTGCCTGAAATTGTTTTTTCAACAAGAAAACGAAGTGAATGCGAAATTCTTCCAGTTATTCGGCGAATGTGTTTCATAATTGTTTTAATAAAGATTATTTCCTTGAAATTTGGATTACAGCATTTCTTGTCTGTTTCACAGCTTGAAGCTGCTTACTGCAGGTTAGGAATATTCTCATTGATATGTGTATCGTAATATATTCCTGTGTTGAAAATGTTTCATTCATTAACCGTCAAGTGCTGGCTTATTGTTATAAAAGTGAGGTACAGATTTGCTTATGCGTTTTTCCCTTATTGTGCAGATTTGCGTCTTCATCATAAATACTGTGGGTATTGTTCACCTGTGCTTGCTTTGGTGCCTTTTTTCTGTCATATACATTGTCATCCAGTATTGAAGTTTCTTCCGTCACATAATTGTCCCATGTTTATGTTTGACAATAGTTCTTCCATCTTCCTACCATTGTACCTTCATTAGATTTGTATTCATTTTCCTTACCACAATGGTTATCAGTTCATCATGAAATTCAAATAATTATTTCCATATACTTTCATTGTCTTCAACACCTGGTTTTCTTCTTATTATGTTTTCCAGATTTTACATCGATTAGACAGTTACATCAGCTTCCTTTTCATTCCTTTCTCATATTTCCTTTAGCTTTGACCATGCTGATTATTCATACATGAAACATACTTCAATCATTAATACATATAAAATTTCTTCAACAATTCATAAACATAAAATACTTATGCTTCTAGGGTAGCATCCCTTTAAATTTAACTGACTTGCTTTCTCTTGTTCTTCAATCTATGAACGGCTTCTTTCTCTTTTCAGAAATTATCTTTTCTGCAAACTTTTTCATTTTAATCTTCTAAAATTATATTATTGTGGCATGTTTGCCATAACACATACATTATATTTAATAATAATTGAATAAAATAAGCCTCGTAACTATATATAAAATAATGAACAAAATAATGCATCTTGTAGTTCATCCTGTGTTTCAAGTCTAATATCAGTGTCCTGTTAGTAAACACTCTTCTCGTTCTCTTTTCCTCCATTTTCTCTTCACAAATTGTACATGTCTTCTCATTGATAATATTTCTTTATCTCTGTGTGGTGGAATAAACCTTTTATCACATCACAGTTACAGTCAGCAAGTATATAACTTCCTTCTTGGGGAATTTGTATCATTCTGTATGGTCAAATATGTAAATATTGCCGTTTCTTATTTAACTTTTTCTTTATCGAGGCCTTTGGATGCTTTTTCACCAATATTTCTTCTCCATCAACATAGGTTAATACCTTCTTCACATTTTTATCGAATTTTGCCTTTCATAATTGAGCTTGCTGTTGTAGATTTAAGTAAACGTTCTTCAAAATGTCCTTCTTAGTGAGATTATCTCCTTCAATTTGTGGCCAAACCTTTAGCCAGTCTTGAGAATCATACTTGCCATACATCACTTGGTTGGGAGAATATCCTTTAGAAGAATGAGACAAGTCGTTATAAATCCTTTCAAATTCTGATAACCACTCGATCCATTTGTAATGTTGCTGTGTGGCATAGGTATTACGAATCGATTTAATTCGTGGAACAATCTTGCAATTGGATTCCTGCAGGGATAAAAACGTGACGTGTATATATATATATATATATATATATATATATATATATATATATATATATATATATATCTGTGTGTGTGTGTGTGTGTGTGTGTGTGTGTGTGTGTGTGTAAAACAGAAGTAATATCCAGCCCGGTGTTCCCC
Source organism: Schistocerca piceifrons (assembly GCF_021461385.2). Classification (NCBI taxonomy): domain Eukaryota; kingdom Metazoa; phylum Arthropoda; class Insecta; order Orthoptera; family Acrididae; genus Schistocerca; species Schistocerca piceifrons. Next base: position 56,507 of record NW_025728758.1, read on the forward strand.
AAGAAAGTGTTATAGGCCCTCTATTCTTCCTGATCTATATTAATGATATAGGAGACAATCTGAGTAGCCATCTTAGATTGTTTGCAGATGATGCTATCATTTACTGTCTTGTAAAGTCATCAGATGATCAAAACGACTTGCAAAATGATTTCGATAAGATATCTGTATGGTGCAAAAAGTGGCAATTGACACTGAATAAGGAAAAGTGTAAAGTTATTCACATGCGTACTAATATAAATCAGCTAAATTTCGATTACGTGATAAGTCACACAAATCTGAAGGCTGTAAATTCAACTAAATACTTAGGGATTACAATTACAAATAACCTAAATTGGAACGATCACATAGATAATATTGTGGGTAGAGCCAACCAAAGACTGTGATTTATTGGCAGAACATTTAGAAGGTGCAACAGATCTACTAAAGAGACTGCTTACACCACGCCCTATTCTGGAGTATTGCTACATGCTGTGGGAACTGCATCAGGTGGGACTGACGGATGACATCGAAAAAAGTACAAAGAAGGTCAGCTCGTTTTGTATTATCGCGAAATAGGGGAGATAGTGTCACAGACATGATAGTGAATTGGAGTGGCAATCATTAAAACAAAGGCGTTTTTCGTTGCGACAAGATCTTCTCATGAAATTTCAATCACCAGTTTTCTCCTCTGATTATGATAACGTTCTGTTGGCACCCACCTATATAGGGAGAAATGATCATCACGATTAAGAGAAATCAGGGCTCGCACAGAAAAATTTAAGTGCTCGTTTTTCCCGTGTGCTGTTCGAGAGTGGAACGGTAGAGAGACAGTTTGAAGGTGGTTCATTGAACACTCTGTCAGGGACGTTATTGTGAATAGCAGAGTAATCAGGTAGATGTAGATGTAGATGTAGATGTAGATGTAGATGTAGAATATTGTATTCCTTTGTAGTCTCTCTCCAGATTCTGCTGGTGAAATAGGCAGCATTGTCTGTTAATATCATCTTTGGTTTTCCAACCTCTGTTTTGAAATCATTGACAAATTTCTCTAACATAGGATTCACATGTAGATACAATTTCACATACTTCAAAAAATATTGTGGAATGCCAGAATATACTTAAATCTTCCATGAGCAATAAAACATAGTCCACTCTCATCACAAGATATCAGTGTCAAAGGTTGGGGTGGTATGACTGGATGAAATTCAATTTTTTCGGCAATAGTTGATGGGTTTAGTTTTCTGGCAAATCTCACCCAGGAGGATTCCCTCTTTTATGGGTCTATGGAATGAATAATTAATCCAATCTAATTTAATCTAGCCAAGTGTTTCTAAGTTCAGATGGTAGCAATATTGGGCTAACATGGCTTTGCATTTTAAAGGTCCAAACTGTCCCCACTTCAGATGTGTATACCACAGTAATGATTCCAGATGTTCCTTTGGAATGCATAGATTCCATGGTTCGTCATGAGTTTTTCTTCGAAATTATTGGAATTTGCGCAGCTGAATAAGTATTAAGGAGAAAAAAAGGACATTTTACTAATAACTATATTTGCACATTCAAGAACAAAAAGAAATTTACGGCGAACACAGCAGAATAATTAGCGCACCCAAAGAGTGTTAGACAGTGCCAAAGAGGTCTATTTTACACACACACGAAACATATTGTTCACACAATTCCAAAACCCTCCCTTGAACTTATATTTTGTGTGTTGCTTCCACAAGATAAACCAAATAGTCCCACAATCTTCTCAAACTTCTCCTTTTCCAAGGGTTTGGTCAGAAGGTCAGCTAACATGTCTTCTGTGCACAGATAGTCCACGGCAATTTTCTGTCGCTCTATGTGGTCCCGAATGAAATGGTACCGTATATCAATATGCTTTGTCCTAGCACTAGTAACATCATTTTTAGCTAGGTTTATGGCTCCCTTATTGTCACAGAAGATGGTTGTAGGTTCCTCAATTAAATTGGGTTCTATTTCACTTATTAATGTTCGTAGCCATAATGCTTCCTGTGTGGTGTAAGATAGTGTCATATACTCAGCCTCTATGGTGCTCAATGCAACAGTTTTTCCTTTTGACAGGACCATGATGTGAGGCCTCCCATTAATTTAAAACAGTAGCCAGTGGTGGAGTATCTGTCTCCCAATTCACTCCCCCAGTCCACATCGCTATATCCCTCTAGTTTTGCGTTACCATCTCTATGGTATTTTAACTCATAGTTTGAGGTTCCTCTTAGGTATTGGAATATCCTCTTTACAGCTTTCCAGTTCTTTTCCTTTGGGTCTCTGCAATATCTTCTCACTGCATTGGTGGCAAAAGCAATGTCGGGTCGTGATGTACAGGAACAAACTGTATTCTTCCTACACTCTTTGCACCATGACCATGTCAGCTTTCTCTGCATTGGTAAATTCCACCGTCCACTCACAGTCTACTGCTTCGACTGTCGCACACTGACTAGCAATTCGTGATGCACTCAAGGAACACGCAAGCACAATGTAAACAAACATAACAACATCGTACCCAGCAACTACGAAGGCTGAATGGCACCAGCAAGTGTCAGTGTAGAAACTTTTAGAAACCAGATCCTTCGTAAATGACTCTCACTAGAATCCAGCACAAACACTATTGACATTCTTATTCATCCTACTTTTAGTTTATTAATCTCAACAGGCATTGTCCTATTTAGAAAACTGTATGTTTGTACAAAAAGTACACTTTGTAAGTATTATTACAATCTTTTTATTCGCTAACAGTACGAGCCCCTGACTACCAATCCATTCTGTGAAAACTACACATCAAAGCACTTTCTATTTCCGCAATATTTGCAGTGCAAGGTTTAGGTGATTCACCCTGTATAATGCCAAGAGATAAATTTCAAAACCACATTTTAAACTGTAAGGCGTTTTATAGGGCAGATGCAGACTCTGGCCAAACTTGTTGGTTATGAACTGCAGATTAAAGACAATGTTAATAAATTAAAGACAACAGATCTCGAAAAATTGAAGTAAACATTAGCTACTAGGCAATGTTTGACTGAAACAAGGAAAAAGAATACAATAGAAGACAAATCAGTAACACTGAAGGATGAAATACTGATGGCAATAGAAGATCACATAGGACAAAGGAAAAGGTCTAATGGAGATCCCTGGGTAACACAGAGACTGAATTTAATTGACGAAGGGATAAAATATAAATCTGTGCAAATAAAGCAGGCAGAAGGAAATGCATACGTCCAAGAACTGAGACTGACAGAAAGTGCAAAACGACAACGCAGAAATGGCTAGAGAACAAAAGCAAGGCTGTAGCAGAGTGCATTACTAGGGGCAAGACAGCTGCCACCTGAAACGAAATTAAAGAGAACTTTGGAGAAAAGAAAAACACATGCCTGAATATCAAGAACTTAGATGGCAATTCTGTACGGAGCTATGAAGGGAAAGATAGTGGGAATATATGAAGGGTCTATATTAGGGGAACAAACATCATGATAATTTTATAGAAAAAAGAGAGGAAGAAAGCGAGACAGAAAAAGTATATCTATGCCGACTGTTGCACATTTCTCGGTGCATAAGTATCATACTGAGCTTCGTATCGTACCCATGACATCACACAGGCAGGTTTCCTATACACAGGGGCAGGAGAGTGGCGATATGATCTATCAACAGTAAACTGTCACAGATTCACCAGCAAAGCACACACACACGCACACACACACACACACACACACACACACACACACACACACACACAAGCGCACGTGCTCGCACACAGAAATGTACGTACAAAATTAAGTGTCGCAATGATATTTCCATACCTGAAATGTCTTTGACACGAATGAGCTGAACTGCATAAATGAAACAACCAATCAGAATGTAACTCCAGAGCAGCCATCTTGACCATGTCTCCAAAAGTATCCAAACCATCTAAACTGCAAAATTGGCGCTACTTTCAAGGGCATCCAAAATATACACACAATCGAAATATTTTAGAACTTGTAGCTTCAAACAGACATGATCTTATCGATAATGTCACTATTGAGACAGGCATTAGTGATAAGGATGACATCATAGCGACGATGGTTACTAAACTCAATCAACCGGCCAAGAAGGCTAGAAGAGTATTTTTACTAGAAAGAATAGATAAGCAGTTATTAGTGTCCCGCTTAGAAAATGAATGGACGCCAATGTAGTTCCAGTGTAATGGATGTAGAGGAATTATGAACAAAATTTAAGCAGACTGTAAATCGTGCTCTTGAGAAATATGTGCCGAATAAGTGCATTAAGGACAGAAAAAACCCTCCATGGCTTAATAACAGAATTCGGAAATCGCTGAGGAAGCAGGGACTGTTGCACTCTCGTATCAAAAAGAAGGTGAAAATTACGACAGGCATCAGTTGGCAGAAATTAGTGCATCTGTGAAAAGATCGATTGACAAAGTATCATACCTTAGCACAAGTCCTTGACGAGAAATTGAGAAAATTGTGACCCTACGTAAAATCGCTAAGAGGGTCGAAGTCTTTTAACCTGATGTGGCAATAGTAGACAGCAAAATGAAAATCGAAGTTTTAAATTTCGCATTTAAGAAATCATTCACACAGGGGGATCATACAACATACCGCCGTCTATCATACAGACTCCCAAATGGAGGACATAGTACCAGACATACCTGTTAAAAAAATAAGTCACCGGGTCTGGGGGAAACCTCAGTTCAGTTTTACAAAGAGTATTCTATGGCATTGACCCCTTACTCAGATTGTATTTATCATGAATCTCGAAACTGGTGCAAAGTCCCAAGCATCTGGAAAGAGTGTAGGTGTATAGGGACTGTAAAACAACTGTCCTGCAAAATTATAGACAAATATCCTTAACATCATTTTGCTGCAGAATTCTTGAACATATCCTCAGTTCGAATAAAATAAACTTACTTGAGACAGCAAAGCTTATGTTCACAAATCAGCGCAGATTTAAAAAGAATCGCCCTTGCGAAACTCAGCTTGCCCTTTTCTCACATAGTATTTTGCAAATGATGGATGAAGGACAGCAAGCAGGTTCTATATACATGGATCAGGTTCCCAGATACCTGAGTAGCTTGAGGACTTCTTAAGCAAAGGATTCATTATCTTGTCGTTCATGGCAAGTGTTCATCAGAGACAAGGGTACTGTCAGGGGTGTCCCAGGGAATTGTGATAGGACGGCACTTATTCTCTGTATACATAAATGATCTGATGGGCAGAATGAGCAGCAATCTGCGGCCGTTCGCAGCTGATTTTGTGGTGCACAAGAAGATGTTTTTATCGAGTAACTGTAGGAGGATAAAAGATAACTTTCGAAAAATTTCTAGTTGTGTGATGAATTGCAGCTTGCTCTAAACGTAGAAAAATGCAAGTTAGTACAGATGAGTAGAAAAAACAATCCCATAATGTGCGCTGCTTGACTCAGCCATACGATTAAACATCGATGTGCAACGTTACAAACTGATATGTAATTGAACGAGCTAGTGGTCGACTTCAGTTTACTGCGAAAAGTGCGGTTCTTCTGTAAAAGAGACCGCTCACAAAACACTACTACAACCCATTCTTGAGAACTGCTCGACTGTTTAGGATCGCCACTAGATCTTCTTATGATGCTGTGGTATACAGGAAGATGCTATTGTTGAGTGTCTGTAGGAAGATACAAGATAACTTAGACAACATTTCCAGTTGGTGTCATGAATGGCAGCTTGCTCTAAATCTAAAAAAATAAGTTAATGCAGCTGATTAGGAAAAGCAATCACCTAATGTCCGAATACAGCACTTGTAATGTGCAGCTTGACACAGCGATGTCAATTAAGTATCCTGTCATAACATTGCAAAGCGATATGAAATCGAACAGGCACGTGAAAAAGGTAGTAGTGAAGGCGATTGGTCGAGTTCAATTTATTTATTTTAGGAAAGTGTGGTACATCTGTAAAATAGTCCATGCAAAGAACACTACTGCGACCCATTCTTGAGTACTGATTGAGTGTTTTGGATTCTCATCAGATCAGATTACAGGAAGACATCGAAGCAAGTCAGAGGTGGGATGCTAGATTTATTACCAGTAGGTTCGACCAACAAGTGAATATTACTGAGATCCTTCACGAACTCAAATGGAATACTCTGGGAGAAGACAGTATTATTTTCCTATAACACTACTGAGAATATTTAGAGAACCTGCATTTGAAGCTGACTGTAGAACTGTTCTACTGCTGGCAATACATTTCGCATAATGTAACGTCAGATCCATAAAATTAAAATTTCTTCTGCATCCAGTGATCCATTTTGACAACATCCGACAGTTAGCCCATTTCTGTGTAATTCACTACACCAATTTTGCTCCTCATTAGTTTTATCTGATGTTTACTTTTCCTTCATCTCAAGTACGCATGTGAGGGAATCGGGTGGTATCCGAAATTGCTCTCCAACAGTATTAGATTCAAAACACATTTGATTTGATCTGTCATATAGATACGCCAGGAGCACAGGCACTGTTGTAAAAAGGTATGTTACATGCCATCTTGCATTCTGAGAAGAGAATTAAAAAAGAGATACAGAATTGTCCTGTGTTACTTATTTTTAGATAGATATCATGGAATGCACTCACCATTTTATGTCTGATCTCTTTGTTTGAGTTTATATCCATTGCAAGGTGCGTGTTTCTAAGAACGAGGTGTAGTGAAAACATCATGGAAAGTACAATGTAGAAAAACACACATCTACACCCATTGTCAAGCAAAATAATGAGAGAGCCTAAAAGCAGTCTTTGTTGAACATTTATCATTATAATTCTGTTATACGACTGTAATACAACAATTAAGTTTATATTACTGATGTCAGAATACTATATATATATCCCCAAACATCGACACTACTTTATAAGGCCAGTCATTGTTTAATCTTGTTACCAAAAACCTCGAAAATACTTGACTGATTAACTTCAAGTTTTTACACGAAACCCTAATGAATATTCCGACGAACAAAGGCTATATATTATAAATCTGTGTGTTATGTAAAGAATATGTAATAAAGAGGGAATGTTGTTAGCAAAAATCTCAATAGATTCTTGACTAGTTTACTGGAAAATTTTACATGTCACTCTGATAAACATTCAGAGAGACATAGGATGCAGATTTTTAATGGGGAAAATTTATCAGCAACAATCTCAAAAAGTTCTTGACTAATTTGCATTAATTTTTTACACGATACTGTAATAAAAATTCGGATGGATTCAACCCTTACAATACCAGGAGGGGCAGGGTGGGGTACTTTGTGCCCACCCCATGAAAATATCATAATGTAGTTTGTTACTTTCTACTTTAAAATTTTGAAAAAATATCCATTGTTTTAATGATTTCCTATGTCAATTTCATAACTGTTTTAAATTTAAGTGTCAATGATAATGTGCATTTCACAACAGATATCATATTCATAGTTTTGGGTTCAGGACCTTCGTTAGACATCTATGTAACTTGAAAAGCCATGATACAAATGAAAATCAACGACAGTTAACGAAATTTGTATTTTTTTGAAATTTTAGTGGTGATCATAAATACCCCTCCATTCAGTGTAAACATTATGGAAAATGTGTTGGCGCTGCTAGGATTTTCAGGTTCTCTACCCTACTTATGCATCAGTAAGTATTTAAAAAGTATGTTATCAATAAAAGTTAAACCCGTTAAAGATGTTTCGTTTTATTTGAGGTCTTTTTGGTGGTTGGCACAAAGTAACCCCCTTCTTACTTTTCACTATGGAAAATTCGATGGTACTCCTAGGGTTAAACAAGGATGTACAAGTTTTCTGTTAAAACCGACTATAAGATAGAAATGCTGTGAAAATGTGTTATTTTATTTTTTGCCTCACTGTTGATTTCCACAGGAAAGGTGAAAGTTGCATTTATGTCTTATCAGCTTATGATTGTAATACCATTACAGAATCCGAATTAGCAATAACAGGAAGCAATACTCAAGGCCAGAGAGAAGGGAAAAAAAGATGGATAGAGAAGAAGAGAGGAAATGGACATAGAGAGGGGGAACAAAAAGATGGAGAGAGAGAGGAGGAGAAAGAGATGGACAGAGAGAGGGAGGATAAAGAGATTATATGGGGATTAGGACACATATCTAATTTCCACTGATATTAAGCAATTGAGAAGCATTACCAGGCTTGCTAGCATATCTGTATTTTTGATCAATAAGAAAATCATATCACCTTTAATATACTGAAAAGACATTGATCACCATGTTAAAGAACTCGATAATTGTTTATTAGTCTTTGTGTTATTTCCACAAAACCCCAATTCCAATCGTATTGAGCTTATGGAGATATACCAATCTAGAAGGAAGAGAAAGAATTCAAGATGAGCCAGCTGATAACTTCTGTCAATGGATGTGTAAAAAGTCAGAATTTTCCCTTATCACTAACCACTGAAAAGATTCTCTAGGCTGAGATCAAATACTTGAAAACCAATTCATACACTGTATTTAATAAAATTATTCAATTTATTAATGCTGTAACAAAGATTCTTGAAGATACCAGTCAACTATCAGTATCTGCAGAAAATTAATCGGTGTGTGAACTCTTTGAACATACACTTAACGTGAGTTATTGGCATCATAAAGGTGACTTGTTGCTGTAGAAAGAAAAGTCCAAATCCTGATACAACAATGACTGACCTAAGTGGACAAAATACTCACATTAATTCATGCATCACATGGTTTCGAGTTTCAATGTGATGTATTTCCTAGAAGTTACTCAAGTAATGAAACAAGCCATATCACAACTGACCTAAACTAACTCAGTGTGTGCCTCTAAGAATCGATTCGATATTTACAAATCAGATTGGCATGGAGGTCACCTTGAAAGATTGAACAAAACTGGCATCCAATAGCGGACTCACAAGGCCTAATATAGATTTTTCTACAATGCTGCTGATTGTTATAACAGAAAACCAATGAAAGACAATGCATTTTCAAAGATATTGGAATAGAAAAGAACATAGTACAAATCATAAAACATTATATGAGTCTTGTTACACAAAAGTCTCATTTACGAGGAAAATAGATATGTAAATATAAAAATATGTACCGCATTTTAGTGGATTACATGAAACATATCAAATGTAAATTCTTCCTAGCATGTTTTCAAGCTTCAATAAAAATGTATTTCATTTTAGTAATAACAATCTTTCGAAAAATAGTTGGGAAGTTCCTTAAAGAAGTTTGATAACATTATTTGCAGTTATAGTTCCTGTTAATTACAATAATTAAATTTCACACAGGCAGGAACAAGTTCTGCAGTTACATAGTGAGACTCAGATTTTAATATAATTCAGTTTTCTACTTTCAAATAACATAGGAATTACAGCATCTGTCATGGACATGATAGTAGCTTATTTCATCGTTTTTAAGTAAATAGTATGGTTTCAAACATTCCTACCGAATACAGTGTCTACTTGAGGCATAAGGAATACTTGGTTTATTTTATGATAACAATTCCCAATGGGTGGTATTACTTATGTTGCCCATATTTCGCTATGCTTATGATTGTGGTTTCAAATAATTAATGCGGATGAAACTCTGGTGGTAGCAAACTTTAATGAAGAGGAAAGGTCTAACTGTTACATTTCGCCACATTTCTACACAGGGCAGTAGTATTTTTTTTTCGAAATTTTTCTGCATGGGGAAAGTTACTTATAGACATCAATTTGAGCATTTATGTGTGATAGTAGAAGTAGCACACCTAATGTAACAAGCTGTAATGTTAGAAGCACCATTAGCGTGTTTCATTTTGTAACTAGGCATCATAATGTGGTATTTGGCTACAGAAGAGAAGATTTCTCATGAGAAAACATAAAGCAATGTAGACCTGAGTGCTTGACAAGTTCGAAAATTAATTTTTATCATCATTTTGTAGAATGTTAAATGTTCATTTTTTTACTATCATACATAATGGAATCTGGTTCTGAAAAACAGTGACAGGTTACACACTCCCATTAGTCAGAGAGACGAAATGCTAAGAAAGCTCTTAACACTGACTCTATCCATGAGTAAGGTTCTGCAAAAGCAGCAACAGACTAAATCAGAATTAGTTTCAAACATTAAGATATTTGTATTGCTCAGCAAGAAACTGGGCATTCAGGATGAGTTGTTCACCGTGCAAGCTAATTTAGTTACTGAAATTAAGGAAATTATACACCCTCTGCACATGTCAGCAGCACAAGCGCTCTTAATTATTTAGATAAACGAAATTTCTGTTGCTCAGAAAAAAACAGCAAATTCACAAGATCAGAGCAAAGGCGAAACTGAAAAAGCAGAGTGTGAACTTCTAAATAAATTATTGTTCGTCAGGATAGAAGTCAGGAGCAGAGGGCGTTGTAAAATGAAAATTAATTGAGTGGAATGGACCCAGTTTATTCTTGTAATGATGGTACAGTGGTGCCTACATAGGGCCGAGCAGCCCCAAGAGGGGTTGCCGTCTGCTCATCAGAGAGGCAGAGGCTAGAGGAGTGACTACTCAGGGCCGAGGTCAGAAGCTAAGAGAGCGCGGAGCTGTTTCCAAGCCGCCCTCGCCGCTCCTGGCCGCGTCCCCACGTGATCACACGATTAGTCTCTGATTGGAGGATTGATTCCGCCAACGCGCCTTGCTAGTAGCTAGTAGCGTACCCCCGTCAGCGCAACCAACCCGTGGGACTTGAGTCTGACCGAGGAGCACGTGGCAGGAATGTGCCGACCATGGTCTTCCGGCCAGCACCTTCCACCACAGTATGCCCAAGCCGGCTACGGCCGAACATTATACATGGAAAATTTTATTTAATAAAACTTTGTCGGCAATGATCCCTGTTGGGGGGTCTCCTCCCTGCACATTATGCTACTGAACAGGAGAAAATAATAACAGTGCTTGCAGTTTAATTGTCATCATGAGTTGGTGAAAGGAGATATAGCCAATTGTCTGGAAGAAAAAAAAAAAAGAACAATTTCATCGAGAATAAGTTTTCCGGTGGGAACAAAAGCAGCCAAGATGGAATACATCTGCATGCCATGTATTTATGCAGGAAGCTAACAAGTGCATCAGCGAGAGAGTTTACTACCATTAAATGGGACATAGAAAAAATTAATCAGGTAACAGATGATGATGACTCATCCTTTATTTCAGTTAACAATGCATCTGCATCGACCAATATTTCTATACTATGTGCTGGACCAAGCACAAAGCAGTATCCTAACACTGTTAGTGATGTAGTGCACAAAGCCCTCCATTATTTGCGAGTACAGTGCTAGAGGAGAACATGATGCGAATTTAGCATATTGATGTGTTTTCGCCAGAAAAGAGGTCAACACACCCCATTGTATTAATTTGCTCATTTAGTGGCATATTACTCACTTACGGAGTTATATGTAAAAGCTGAAAATTCGTTGGGGGCCTTATGCAAAATGACGCAGCTGTCTGGATTTGGAAGCTGCACTTATATGTCAGACACATGAGTCTGAATGTTCCTCCTTGACCAAATACTGCTCAACTTGTGTTCAGGAAGGATTGTGGAAGAAGTATTTGACCATGAACCTTACAATGAACATCAAGGAAGTCCAAACCAGTAAGCAGAAAAATATGCAAATAAAATGAAGTACTGGAACGAGACGATTCGGCTCGCAATGTGCTACGAATTTTGAAAGCCAATTTACAAATCGAGATATATGAGAAACTCTTGAATGCTCTGGATGATGCGAAGATAGGCATGATCGAAACCACAATTTGAGACTGCCAATCTGACAGTGGTATGATCGCCATCTGGATAGGAGCAGAAACGGGTCATGTGGCTGTGAACTAGGAGTGAACATAAGTGAAGTTCACTGTGCTGATTTTGACACAAAGCGGTCAAACTAATTGAGGCCAGCGGAAGCCCTGTTGGTTTGGTCTTGGCAATCTGTAGGGCGTGAAAAATAGTCGATATCGTTTGAAGTTTAATGATGGAATTAGCATGACAGACGTCACAAGAATGCAGTGGGTGCAGTAGCCATGTAACACATGATATACATGTCTCCATTCGCACCATGGTAAATAATTTAATGGTAACTATTATTTTAGGTATTGTTCCATAATTGAGTGCCCCATTGGCCGGATTTTATTATGAAATCAGTGAGCCTACACAAACACATGCGCTTAGGGTAAGTGAGTGCAAGATTCTTGGAGCTGTGAGCTGAAGATCTAAACCTATTATGTTCCAGGCCATGCTGCATGTCATGGTGGGGGAAATGAATTGTGAATACCTGTTCATCTACACAGGTGGACTAACAACCAAATGCATAGCACATATAGAGTCTTGACCTAGATGGGTGCAATAAAGACCTGGCAAGCTGGAAGCTGAAGTAGATTGTAACTGGCAAGTCATGCAATGAAAATCAGTGCACCCATCTACAGCAAAAATATCCATTTGAAAATACAAGAATCAGAATATCTTCATACCATCCAATAATCATACTTAGAGCACGTACTAACTGCCTAAATCTCACTTTTCGATTAGTGTCCCCGAATTAGCTAAGGCAATGAATGTAAACCTGATGTTCACCCCAATGAAATGTACTGCCACGCCTCATGCAGTGTCCTCTGGACTAGGCAGCCAGCTGTTACTAAGGAAATGCACAAGTTGTTTGACTGGGGTATAAGTGAGTCTCGAAAACGTCACTACAGCAGTTGGCTCTTTGCTGTCATGAAACCAGATGGCAATGTGTGGCTGCTACTCGATGCCGAATCTATTAATAATATATTAGTTCTGGTCAGAAGCAGAGTGGAAAACCCAGAAGGGGAGTTTCAGTGTCTAACACAGACCTCCAATCGTCATACTGGCATATTTATCTTTCCAAAGAATTGTGCAAATATTGCATTTATAGTGTTACCCTTTGGCCTTAATGTGAGCTCTGGAGCATTCATTTCTGCCTTGGGCACAGTACTAGTACTGGAATTACTAGACTGAGTTACCCTGTTGTGGATGATTTGCTGATTGTCACTTCCCCCTCGCAAGAACACATTGATATTTTACGACAAATGCTACAAAGGTGCAAAGATGCCTGTGTTACTGCAAATCCACAAAACCAAAGATCAGACATAGACACAAAGAATCCCTTGCCCATATAGATGGATAAGAGGAGGCTATACTAGAGACATAACAATTAAGTGCTGTATTGGATTCTCATGTGCCTCTATCACTAAAACAACTAAAATCATTCCTGGGTCTAGTATCATTTTATCGTCATTTCTTTCCTGAACAGTTGTTGAACAATGAGCCATTAACATAGCTGCTGAAAAAGTAAATACAATGATACTCATAAAAGGAATGTTAGTGAGATTTTGAGAGCATAAAGCAAGTGCTTTGTCAGGCTGACATTTTATACCACCTAGATATGGCTAAGGATTTCTGCTTGTCAACAGATGATTCTAATTTTGGTGTGGGGTTGGTTCTATTTCCAATGTACAGTATAGAATGTGAGCTTACCATGTGCACCATTGGATCTGCAAGTAGGGTACTCACAAATTGTGAGTCATAAACAACCATAGAACTTGAATATCTGGCTGCAGTATTGGCAGTCAGACTTTTCCATTACGATCTGTATGGCCACCACACTGAAGTTTATTGTGACCACCAGGCGCTCAGTTTCCTACTGAGTTGAAAGGTTCGTGAGATGTCTCGTGATATGGTCCTTATCCTCGCAAGAAAACAGTGTTGAAATTACTCATGTCAGGAGCTAAGAGAATGTTGTGGCTAATGCTTTGTCTTGGCTATCTGAAGGCTTACAAAATATAACTCTTGCCATAATCAAAGATGTGATATTAATACTTAGCTAATGAAATATGAAACCATAAAGGATATTTCCTACATCTGTGCAAAACGTTGTCACAGACACAAGAAGCTGATTTAAACTGGTTTCCAGTTAAGCAACTTTCCCATGACAACCCACCTGCAAAGCTTCATGACCATTATCAATTGCACAATAGAGTGCTATTCTATCAAAAACATCTTAACTCAGATTCATGGCACATATACATACTGATGAAGCTATAGAGAAAATCATTTGGTATACCCATTACGCCTGGGGCCATTGTGGCCTAGTAAAATATACTCACAAAATCATAAAATACATCTACTTTGATAACCTGAGGCACAGGCTAAAACAAGCGTTATGGGCATGTCTCCTTGTCAAAAGGCAAACCCCCCAAACACATGATAGAAGGGATAACTACATTCCATTTCACTGATTAAACCATTGCAAGTCTTTGCCATTGCTGTTATGGAACCTCTGTTGGAGAGTAGTATAGATGTAAAGTATGTAGTTTTATTATAAGATATCTTTTGGAAATATTTGCAGATATCTACAACATGGACAACTATTAGCAAACTGATTATGAAAAGAATGCAGAATGATTTCATTCCCAGATTAGACAAGCCAGATGGAATTTTATTGGACAGCGTACTCCTTTCACTAGTCACCTTTGAAAGAAGTTAATGCAACATAATGGCATTAGGCACATTTTATTATCAAAATGCCGTCCTGGAGCAAACCCTGTAACACGGTGTTTTGTAAATTTAATCGATTCACGCTACTGCCATCAGAAAGACAGCACCTGATTCCATCACCTTTAATTTCTTGAAGACATTGTAAATGATCAACCACATACATCTTCTAATTGCAGGCCTTAGGAACTAATGCTAAATCGCCCAAGAGAGCAATGAAAGATACCTTATAAAAGTGTAGTATGGAAAGAAATAGTACACCAAGCTGTCATAACACTAGCTGAGAAAGCCAGTCAGTGAAAGAAAATTTTTGACTCAAGAATAAATCAGAAACATATCTGTCAGCCTGGTAACAAGATTTAAAAGAGATAGCACCGCAGGTCATGATTCCTGACGAAGTGTAGTAAGAAATTGCGACCGTTAGATTCTGGGTGCGACATCATGGCCAGAATACCAAAACCTGGCTGCCATTTACTAGCCTGTCCTGAATCAGGAAAGGTAAAGGATCTACATACTTTTCAACATTTAAAACTGTTCCACAAATAACACATGTAATACACACAGAGAATATATGTACACATTATGCAAAGAGATATGAAGACATGCAGTGGCCCTACATGATTATGTATGCCTTTCATAACATATATACACATACTGGAAATAATTTTTCTTCTACAATTATAATGTAATGTAACATATTTCACTTATCAAACACTAGTCTCCAGGTCTTCGTTTAGTGATACACACAACTGAGAACTTGAAATATTTATTACACATCTAATACTCATACATTTTAATCAGACACAATCATGTCGATCAGTGGCGAATTTCAGTTAGCATTGCTACAAATAAGATAGCTGATAGGTTGAAATTTGCATCCATGAAAATTTTCCTGTGTCGAAATACCATGAATTGTTTTCATCATCTTGAACACTTGTATGAATTTCAAGAGCTCAGATGGCAGCCCAGTTCCAAGCAAAGAAGGGAAGGCAGAAAGGTGGAAGGAGTATATAGAGGGGTTATACAAGGGCGATGTACTTGAGGACAATATTATGGAAATGGAAGAGGATGTAGATGAAGACGAAATGGGAGATAAGATACTGCGTGAAGAGTTTGACAGAACACTGAAAGACCTGAGTCGAAACAAGGCCCCGGGAATAGACAACATTCCATTAGAACTACTGATGGCCTTGGGAGAGCCAGTCATGACAAAACTCTACCATCTGGTGAGCAAGATGTATGAGACAGGCGAAATACCCTCAGACTTCAAGAAGAATATAATAATTCCAATCCCAAAGAAAGCAGATGTTGACAGATGTGAAAATTATCGAACTATCAGTTTAATAAGTCACAGCTGCAAAATACTAACACGAATTCCTTACAGACGAATGGAAAAACTGGTAGAAGCCGACCTCGGGGAATATCAGTTTGGATTCTGTAGAAATGTTGGAACACATGAGGCAATACTAACCTTACGACTTATCTTAGAAGAAAGATTAAGAAAAAGCAAACCTACGTTTCTAGCATTTGTAGACTTAGAGAAAGCTTTTGACAATGTTAACTGGAATACTCTCTTTCAAATTCTGAAGGTGGCAGGGGTAAAATACAGGGAGCGAAAGGCTATTTACAATTTGTACAGAAACCAGATGGCAGTTATAAGAATCGAGGGGCATGAAAGGGAAGCAGTGGTTGGGAAAGGAGTGAGACAGGGTTGTAGCCTCTCCCCGATGTTATTCAATCTGTATATTGAGCAAGCAGTAAAGGAAATAAAAGAAAAATTCGGAGAAGGTATTAAAATTCATGGAGAAGAAGTAAAAACCTTGAGGTTCGCCGATGACATTGTAATTCTGTCAGAGACAGCAAAGGACTTGGAAGAGCAGTTGAACGGAATGGACAGTGTCTTGAAAGGAGGATATAAGATGAACATCAACAAAAGCAAAACAAGGATAATGGAATGTAGTCAAATTAAATCGGGTGATGCTGAGGGAATTAGATTAGGAAATGATACACTTAAAGTAGTAAAGGAATTTTGCTACTTAGGGAGTAAAATAACTGATGATGGTCGAGGTAGAGAGGATATAAAATGTAGACTGGCAATGGCAAGGAAATCGTTTCTGCAGAAGAGAAATTTGTTAACATCGAGTATAGATTTAAGTGTCAGGAAGTCGTTTCTGAAAATATTTGTATGGAGTGTAGCCATGTATGGAAGTGAAACATGGACGATAACTAGTGTGGACAAGAAGAGAATAGAAGCTTTCGAAATGTGGTGCTACAGAAGAATGCTGAAGATAAGGTGGGTAGATCACGTAACTAATGACGAGGTATTGAATAGGATTGAGGAGAAGAGAAGTTTGTGGCACAACTTGACTAGAAGAAGGGATCGGTTGGTAGAACATGTTTTGAGGCATCAAGGGATTAGAATTGGAGGGCAGCGTGGAGGGTAAAAATCGAAGAGGGAGACCAAGAGATGAATACACTAAGCAGATTCAGAAGGATGTAGGTTGCAGTAGGTACTGGGAGATAAAGAAGCTTGCACAGGATAGAGGAGCATGGAGAGCTGCATCAAACCAGTCTCAGGACTGAAGACCACAACAACATCTTGAACACTTTCCTTCTGACAGATATTACTCAGATATTACCAGCTGTGTGCAGAGATTTAATGTATCAGTGAAGGCTAGCTGTGATGTTCTGTTTCCAAAACAGGTCACAACTGTGTTGACTGCAGTTGTCAGGCAGCTGTAGTGATGGCATGAGCATTCATTTGTAATTTTATGTGTTTAACAACTAATTAACCATAGATGTACCTAGTTAAGTATTGCTATTGAACTCGAGGGCGTTAACAACTATTTTAATTTCATTATTATTAGTATTATCATTTCTCTTAAAGTCAATGACATTAAAAAATATCCATTGCAATGATTTGTCTCACAAAATTTAGTGGTAAGCTGTATATACAGACAAATTGTGGTGTGAAGTTGAAGAAACTCTGGTACTCTATGCTGCATGTCATAATGCGTTTATCTAAATCAACTGTGAGCAGTCCTGGAACGATGAGTAGACTTTGCTTCATGTTGTTGCATGTTAAAAATATGAAGGTACTACGCACTCAGAGAAGGATGTATGGTGTACAATCAAATGTGCAGTTGATGATTTTCTGTGGAAGGTTATCCATATTTGGAAGAGTCGTGGAATCACACACAGATATGCAGAAGATGCTACACGCCCATAAACGACAACGGAAATAATTGTTTCACTGCTAATTCGTTCTTGTGAGACTGATATATCAGCGCAACAGAGTCACAAAAGCTGCACAATTTGGTGTGAAATCTGTGTACTGCTTCGATCAAAAGATTATAAACAGCTGATGTCAGTCCACATCTACGTACCTAACGCCAGCGCTTTGTGCATGGAATGCAAATTACGTTCAGCTTCCAGTGCTGCAGAGGGATGTGGCTGTGGCGTACTTCGCTGTGTTAGAGCACATATTTTAATTAAATAAATAAATTAATAAAATTAAAAAACGAGTGTCACTCCTGAAACTTTAAACAACGTCCTCAGTGTAAGTGACCAATAACCCAAGTGAAACCCAGACACTAGTATTGAATAGCACTATTCTTTTACTAAATATTGTGTGGCTGCTGATGCACCAAACGATTATATATCAATATGTATGGTATTTTCCAATGCTCTTTGTTCATCTCTGATTATAAGAGAGAATGTTCTAACTAAATGAACTTTCCTTTTAAGAAGAAAACTACGTTTTATGCATCTAACCATTGAAATACGATTTATTCTTATATTTCATGTTATGTCATCTCTGAACCACTGCACATAATCAGTCCACTCACTCAGTTTCACATACCTGATGTCACTCCAGTTACTTTGTCAATGACCACTGTTGGTGTACCCCAGATGCACACAATCTCAGAATCTCCAGACGCAACATATTCCAAAAGTGAAATAACTACATGAAGAATATCCTGTCCCAGGCTTTATTGGTTTTTCTGTGGGACTTGGAAAAATGCCATGATATAGCCTTTCCAACATATGCTTCAAGGCATTTCCATCATTTGGTGGCATGACGAAAGGTGATTTTGTTACTTCCAAGTTACCTAGAGTTTGATGTAATGTAAGAAAGGAAAGGAAATAATTTTTACCTTTTTTTTATTGGAATGTTATATGAGATAAATTTTTTAGTTCTTACTTATATATCAACAAGGCTATTCTAAATGATCGAACCTCAATATGTAAATAATGACACCTATAAATTATTGCTCATTATTCAAGTTATTACTATATTGTACAATTCTAAATGTTCTCTGTACATATATATTATAGTTACTTTTTTTCATATGTATTAGCAACTAAGATAGAGGCACAAGGTAATCCACTTGCTACAGTGCTGCAACTTGTGTGTAAAATCTTTGTTTTGTCAGTAGATTAATTTATGTAAATCAACATTTATTTTATTAAGTAGTGAACATGTATGATTATCTTCCTACCTATACACCCTGATAGGTACACTATAGAGCACACCACTTGTTATACTGGTAGTTACAATGTGTAATGACTTCAGTTTGCCTATAGGACAAATGAATTTATATGAACACTATAATTCAGTGTGAGTGTTGTTGATCCTAAGTGACTTTTACTATTTTTACCCTCCAACCAGAAGTTATTAATATTGCCTAGTGCACTTTCTGTATTGACATGAAGTTTTACATGAGTAACAAATGCGATCCACGTAGCTCTTAGGTGTATTGTAAAGCCAAATCCATAAAATTAAGTAGCTTTCTTCTCTGTCCAGTTCCAGCAATAGAAGACAATTAGCTTTTTTCTGTGTATTCACTGCACTGATTTCGTTCCTCATTTATGATATCTGATGTTCACTTTTCTCTGTCTTCTTGTCCTTCTTCTTGAGTTGACATCTGAGCGAGTTGGACAGAATCTGCAATTGCTCTCTGTCACTATTCAATTGAAAACCCATTTGATTTGATCTGCTAAACAGACAGACCAGAAGCATAGACACTATTGTAAAAAAATATATCGCCCTTCCAGATGAACAATGATGTAACAATCAAAACGAAAAGTTTACATGAGATGCAGAAAACCAAATGACATTGTTTAAAAACGTCACTGAACAACAGTATAATTTACATAGAATTGAAAGTCGATCTGATTGTGACACCAAGTGTTCTCTACAAAATATAAAAATTATTTTTGCCAATTAGCAACCCATTCGTCCCCTGGCAACCCTTTTGACAAGTATGTCACTGCTCTTCTGACATTATTAACCAAAGTAACAAATACAGCCAAAAACATTGTATGAGAAAAATTTTAACATATCTTTTAATCAGAATTTTTTGCTTATTCTTGCAGAATTTTATTGTTCTATTGTTGTTAATGTTGTTGTTGTTGTTGTTGTTGTTGTTATGGTCTTCAGTCCTGAGACTGGTTTGATGCAGCTCTCCATGCTACTCTATCCTGTGCAAGCTTCTTCATCTCCCAGTACCTACTGCAACCTACATCCTTCTGAATCTGTTTAGTGTATTCATCTCTTGGTCTCCCTCTACGATTTTTACCCTCCACGCTGCCCTCATCACTTTTAATTTTTACTTCTTAAAAACGTTATAAAATAATACATTGACAGAAACAATTAAAAAATGACAGAAAAAGAAACAAATAACATTTATGTGTAAAGAAAATCGTAGGAACACTTGTAAATTTTTTTAGTGATGTTGCTGTTAACCAAATTGATTAAATCTTGGATTTTAATTTCTGAGAAGGGAAATTTTCGTAGTACAAGCAGGTTTCAAATCTGAATAACTTTCATTCACATTCCCTGTTAAAAATCTATTTTTATCTTTAAACTGAACTTATCGCCGCTCAGACTGTTTGTAGCTATGCTTATATTGAAACAAATCACTTTGTTTTTCACATTGAAATAATTTACTATCAGACCTTTAAATTAATTCCTGTCAATGTCATTGGACATCTACATCTACATGGATACTCTGCAAATCACATTTAAGTGCCTGGCAGAGGGTTCATTGAATCACCTTCACAATTCTCTATTATACCAATCTCGTATAGCGCGAGGGAAGAATGAACACCTATATCTTTCTGTACGAGCTCTGATTTTCCTTATTTTATCTTGGTGATCGTTCCTCCCTATGTAAGTCGGTGTCAACAAAATATTTTCGCATTCGGGGGATAAAGTTGGTGATTGGAATTTCGTGAGAAAATTCCGTCGCAACGAAAAACGCCTTCCTTTAAATGATGTCCATCCCAAATCCTGTATCATTTCTGTGACACTCTTTCCCATATTTCGTGATAATACAAAATGTGCTGCCTTTCTCTGAACTTTTTCGATGTACTCAGACAGATCTGCTAAGGATCCCACACTGTGCAACAATATTCTAAAAGTGGACGGACAAGCGTAGTGTAGGCAGTCTCTTAGTAGGTCAGTTACATTTTCTAAGTGTCCTGCCAATAAAACGCAGTCTTTGGTTAACCTTCCCCACAACATTTTCAGTGTGTTCCTTCCAATTTAAATTGTTCGTAATTGTAATACCTAGGCATTTAGTTGAATTTACGGCTTTTAGATTAGACTGATTTATCGTGTAACCGAAGTTTAACGCGTTCCTTTTAGCACTCATGTGGATGACCTCACACTTTTCGTTATTTAAGGTCAACTGCCACTTTTTGCACCATTCCGATATTTCTTCTAAATCGTTTTGCAGTTTGTTTTGATTTTCTGATGACTTTATTAGTCGATAAACGACAGCGTCATCTGCAAACAACCGAAGACGGCTGCTCATATCGTTTCCCAAATCGTTTATGTAGATAAGGAACAGCAAAGGGCCTATAACACTACCTTGGGGAACGCCAGAAATCACTTCCGTTTTACTCGATGACTTTCCGTCAATTACAACGAACTGTGACCTCTCTGACAGGAAATCACAGATCCAGTCACATAACTGAGACGATATTCCATAAGCACGCAATTTCGTAATTTCACTACGAGCCGCTTGTGTGGTACAGCGTCAAAAGCCTTCTGGAAATCCAGAAATACGGAATCGATCTGAAATCCCTTGTCAATAGCACTCAGCACTTCATGTGAATAAAAAGCTAGTTGTGTTTCACAGGAACAATGTTTTCTAAACCCATGTTGACTGTGTGTCAATAGACCGTTTTACTAGAGGTAATTCATTATGTTCGGACACAATATATGTTCTAAAATCCTGCTGCACGTTGACGATATGGGGCTGTAATTTAGTGGATTACTCCTACTACCTTTCTTGAATATTGGTGTGACCTGTGCAACTTTCCAGTCTTCGGGTACGGATGTTTCGTCGAGCGAACAGTTGTATATGATAGTTGAGTATGGAGCTAATTGGTATACATTCTGGACCAGAAGACTTGCTTTTATTTAGTGATTTAAGTTGCTTCACTATTTACTTTTTCGTTACTCATGATAGTAGCTGTTCTCGATTGGAATTCTGGAATATTTACTTCGTCTTCTTTTGTGAAGGTACTTCGAAAGGCTGTGTTTGGTAACCCTGCTTTGGCAGCACTGTCTTCGACGGTATCTCCATTGCTATCGTGCAGAGAAAGCATTGATTGTTTCTTGCCACTAACATACTTCACATACGACCAGAATCGCTTTGTAGTTTCTGCCAGGTTTCGAGACAAAGTTTCGTTGTGGAAACTGTTATAAGCATCTTGCATTGAAGTCCGAGCTAAATTTCGAGATTCTGTAAAAGATCGCCAATCTTGGGGATTTTGCGTCCGTTTAAATTTGACATGTTTGTTTCGTTGTTTCTGCAACAGTGTTCTAACCCATTTTGTGTACCAAGGAGGATCAGCTCCGTCGTTTGTTAATTTATTTGGGTATAAATCTTTCAATTACTGCCGATACTATTTCTTTCAATTTAAGCCACATCTGGTCTACACTCATATTATTAATTTGGAATGAGTGGAGATCGTCTCTTAGGAAGGCGTCAAGTGAATTTTTATCAGCTTTTTTGAATAGGTATATTTTTCGCTTATTTTTCGAGGATTTGGGGATTACAATATTCAATCTTGCTACGACGGTCCTGTGTTCACTAATCCCTGAATCGGTTTTGATGCTCGTTATTAACTCAGGATTATTTGTTGCTAAGAGGCCAAGTGTGTTTTGAAAACCGTTTACTATTCGCGTGGGCTCATGAACTAATTGCTCGAGATAATTTTCATAGAATGCGTTTAGCACAATTTCGGATGATATTTTATGCGTACCTCCGGAATTCAACATGTATTTTCGCCAACATATCGAGGGTAAATTAAAGTCACCACCAACTATTATCGTATGATTCGAGTACGAGTTCGAAATCAAACTCAAATTTTCTTTGAACCTTTCAGCAACTGTATTATCTGAATTGGGAGGTCGGTAAAAGGATCCAATTATTGTTTTATACCGGTTGCCAACAATGATATCTGCCCATACTAACTCACAAGAAGTATCTACTTCAATTTCGCGACAAGTTAAACCACTTCTGACAACAACAAACGCGCCTCCGCCAACCGTGTTTAGCCTATCCTTTCGGAACACCGTTAGGTTCTTCGCAAAAATTTCGGCTGAGCTTATATCCGGCTTTAGTCAGCTTTCAGTGCCTATAACGATTTGACCATCAATGCTTTCTATTAGCGCTTGAAGCTCTGGTACTTTCTCAACATAGCTACGACAATTTACAACTGTATCTACGTTTTACCTGTGTTCATCCTGCACCCTTTCTGACTGAAGCCCTTCTTGTGTTTTCCCGAGATCCTCTAACCTAAAAAACCGCCCATTCCACGCCACGCAGCCCCTGCTACCCGTGTAGCCGCCTCCTGCGTATAGCGAACACTTGACCTATTCAGCGGAACCCGAAACCCAACCACCCTTTCGCGCAAGTCTAGGAATCTGCAGCCTACACAGTCGCAGAACCGTCTGAGCCTCTGATTCAGACCCTCCACTCAGCTCTGTACCAGAGGTCCGCAATCGATCCTGTCGACTATGCTGCAAATGGTCAACTCAGCTTTCATCTTGCAAGCAAGACTGGCAGCCTTTACCACTTCTGTTAGCCACTCCGAAACCCGAGAGAATGTCTTCTGATCCAAAGTGACACACATCATTGGTACCGACATAAGCAACCACTTGCAGTTGGCTGCACCCTGTGCTCTTCATGGCATCCCTGAGGACCCTTTCCACATCTGGAATGACTCCACCCGGTATGAACACGGAATGCACATTGGATTTTTTATCCTTCTTGTCAACCAAGTCCCTAAGGTGCCCTATAACGCGCCTAACGTTGGAGCTCCCAACTACCAATAATCCCACCCTCGACGATTACCCAGATCTTGAAGGCTGAGTGGTTTCCTCTGAAACAGGACAGGCGACAGCATCTGGCTCAGCGACAGTGTCAGCCACAGACAGCACCTGAAACCTGTTTGTCGGACAAACCAGGGAGACCTTATGTGCGGCCGCCTGGGAAGTCTTTCGCCATGTGCTTCGCTCCGGGGTGACCTCCCACTCGACCACAGGTGAGGGGTCAGCCTCAGTGCGAGCAATAACTGGGTTGGCCACCGATGAGGACCTGTCGGACGACTCTGACGTGCTGGACGTCCGTTGGAACCCCACAGCCGGCCCACAACAGTGGTGCGCATCCACTGCAGCCTCAAGCTGTGTAACCGAAGCCATCACAGCCTGAAACTAATAGCGAAGTGTCACAACTCGGCTCGCATCCGCACACAACAAACGCAGTCCCTGTCCAAACTAAAGACTGTGGAAAACTAAACTATGCAGATAAACGGACTGTCAGCACGTGCTGTGCAATTCTACTGTTTAACCTGCCAAAAACGCACGAACTGTGTCTAGTAATACACAGATATTCAAAAACCTAACTACCGAAGTACTCAGGTGAAACTAAATAATTTGAGCCTGATTTGGAACTTGTAATATGTCACACAATCGGTTTACTTTCTGACGCAAATGAAAAACGCGAGAACTGTGGCTATTAGATGTTAAATTTACACACAGAAACTCAAGAAACTAAACTATTAAAGCACACAGATGATATAATAAAATTCGCTCCTGGTTAGGAACTCGTAAATGACAAATGTGGTTACTTATCTGTTGCTGCGTCTGTCACTGTCAGCTACTGCTGCCTGTCTGTAAGGAACCCTCTCACCATGCAAAGCTTTAATGCCCTTGAAATCTGAAAAACCCATTCCTCTAAGATGTAGAGGATTACCTTCTTTTTTGCATTTTGGATGATTGATATGTATTGATTGGGTACATAAATTGGACCAACTTCTTAGCACTCTTAACTGATCTTTCAACAATCCTTTGAATTGTGTCTCCCTAGTTTTGGGTGTGAGCATGAATCAATTACTTGTGCATTATGGACCGAATATTCAGCCATTTTACAGCATACAAATACACAGCCATCACATATCTGTAATAGAAAATGAAAATTTTAATCAATGTGATTTTTACAACAGAAACATTTTGTTACACACTTTCTCCGAATCACAGTCTGAGTTTTTGGTACTTACTCGTTCTTCTATTGTCCTCCACAGCTCTCGGAGTAAAACACAACGTTTGTCCCAGGAAGGTTCTCAGATAACTCTTCAAGATATTGTAAGACACAACTGCTGTTTCTATGATGCCTCTGCTCCCAGTTGCCTCATGCCAAAAAATAAAAAAAGCGAATACTTTTGGCAAATCCTGTCTCTGACACAAACTGCAAAAATAAGTAATACAGACTTCAAGAGTAATAAAAGAGTGTGAAAACAATGTGTGTATGGACACTTACTGTGAAATTGTAGCTGCTGAGGCACGAACTTCAGAAAAAGGTCGATGTTTGTCCTGTTGGCACTGGTAAGACAGCTTGTAAATCATAAATAGCTAGTTGTATCTCCTTAGTTTGAGCCAGCTGCTTGTCCTTGTTTTCCTCTGTGCATCTCAGTTCTTTTTTTCCTATTCTTGAAATGCATTTTGTATCTATACCTTCTCTTCATCTGTAGAGTTTTTGGAAGCTTCCTACTGATGACGCTGATTTCGGTGTTGAATATATGTACATAGACGTTGTAATTTGCCGCTCGCAGATTAGCAGAAGATCGCTCTCAAGAGTAATTTCTGGGCATTTTTGCAATGGATCGGCCACCATCGATAACTTCTCGTGTCACTTCTTACATAGTGAATCCCATTACAGCCAATTCAGTTTATTCTTAACTGAATGCAAGATTTCTGAATCAGTCTTACGATGCCCTCCATGTTTCCCTCTTTTGTCCACAGGTGCCCTCTCAGTCCCAGTCATTTTCAATTCGATAACAGTACAGATTTTCCTTTCAGTTATTCCTAAAGAGTTTATCAGAAACCTTTTGCACACACGAATCTTCTACTCGTCTTTTATTAAGTAGAAAGCGCTACTTGGCTTTCTAGGTTCTTGGAAAGTAATGCGAAGACATTTGAGAATGAGCGTCTCAATGGGTGAATTCAGAAAATCTCACTGTCTTTCTAACGATCCCAACACCTAGTAATTAGCGAACAGTTGACACCTGTAGTCTTCTGATAGTTTATACGAGAGGCGGTGCATTCATTAATACATGCAGCACCCATGCAGCACAAGCATAAACAATTTTACCTATTCTTGATATAAAACTTTGCCCACTGTTTCTCAAAGTTTTAACTTTTACTTTGCATCAATTGCTAACATTCTGCATTCTTTTTTTAGGCTTTTAATCGGAGCTTTTTCTTTATGGATAAGTGATTTTTCACTTGAATTTGACAGACCCAGACGGAATGTTACTGGCACTGGCACTCATTTCAAAACTGATTTTCTTGCACTTGCCCTTTTAGTCACATACATACTCGAAACTTCCGTCATTTATGACACGTTGAACTTAGTTTTGATGGTGATGCCTGTGGCTCCTCCTTGCGCTCTTGTTTTTTTCTTATGTTGCAGTGGAATTGACGGCTGTTCCTCTGTTCTGTTGACCTGTAGCTGTGTTTCATTTATCATGGAACAATTTATCTCCCTAGTCCTTTTGTTACGCTCCATTTGCCCTTCAAGAGCTCAGGCACATATTCTTAACTGCTCAGTCGCCCATTTATGCCTCTATAAAACAGAAAAGAAAGTGACTTATATGTCAAGCCATTTTGCTCACATGAACAATGACGCTATGAACAGTTATGGCATAAAAGTTATTTAAACGTTGAGAAAACAGTTATGTTAAGAATGATTATGACGCAGAAGTTACTCGAACATCGGGGAAACAGTGACACAATGTCGCTATCGCACCCAGGATTTCAGTTGAAATGATTCTCAACCTGCAACATTCAGCAACTGCGTCATTGTTTCACCGAATACGTCATTTCATTCACGAATCTCAAAAACGCAACTGACAATTATGATGACGGTCTTCCCATTCTAAGTCATAACAATCGATATTTCCACAAAGACGCAACTACCCTCTAGTGTCACGGTGTCCAACAGCAGTTCTGACGATGTTTCGCGGTATGTGCTGCCTATTTCTGAGGTGAAGCAATAAAGTCGATTTGTCGAATTTTGTAGTTGTGTCATTGATCTTCGAGAGCATCGATACTTTACGCCATCCTACATTCTGAGAAGAGAATTTGAAAAAAAGTAAAGAATGTTTTGTGTTACTGATCTGTAGATACGTACCTTGAAATGCCGTCGCTATTTTATGTGCTCTCTTATAGTTCAAATTTATATCTATTTTTGTACACCGAAAAACCATTTCCAAGTTGCAAATTTTACTTTATTTTTATTCATTCGATGGCTAGTTTCGGGCCGAGACCTATTTTCGACTCATCATACAAATACAGATCATATCCTTTCCAGATTTACGCAGCTTAGTCAAAAATGGTCTCTTTAAAGATGTGAAAACGATGTCAAAAATGTGCAACACGGAGTTACAGCATATACAGACAACTGCCAGCCTACTCCCTCCGCTGCCACAAGGAAACTTTGGGAAGCGGACGCCCTATCCAGGATACAGGAAAATCAAAAGTAATATCAGTATTAAAAAGTGGTGTCCCAGAAAATGTAGAAAACCACAGTCCAATTTCTTAATTATCTTGCAATTCCAAAACTACCGAAACCATAATGAAGAAATAGACTAATGAAGTACTTAAATAAATACAACCTTCAATTCAATGTGCAGTTCTGTTTCAATCCCACAAGAAGTACACAGTCAGCTACAGCACAGTTTACTAAAGTTGTACTTGAAGCATTATACAAGGGCGATAATGCAACAGGTACTTTTTTGGGCCAATCACAGACATTCGACACAGTTGACCACAGAATTTTACTACGCAAATTAGAAGTATTAGGAACAATGGGTACAGCACAGAATTGGTTTAAGTCATTAAGAAAACAGGGTGCCAGGAGTTGAAATCTCACATATTTCTGAAAGACTAGTAGTAAAACACTTATCAGATCCGAAATGTATTCAAATAGACGTCACCCAGGGAAGTGTATTGGGAGCTATCCCATTCCCTATATTTGTAAATGATTTCCCACAGAGTGTAGGTATGGAGAAAAAATGCTATTTGCGATAACAGCAGTTAGTGATTACAAAAATTCAACTCAGTTAACAGAAAAAATTCGATGAAGATCTCAGAGACATCAACTGATTATTTAGGAATAGAGTAACTTTAAATGTAAAAAATACAAACTGTATAAACTTCTGACAAAATAAAAAACCCAATGATACCATATTAAAAGTAAACAATGATGTACTAGATCATGTAACTGATAACAGATTCTTGGGGATGAATTTAGATTGTCAGTTAAAATGGACAAAACATGTGAGAATTTTGGCAAAGAAGCTATTCTTAGCATGTTATGCATTGTGAATCCTGTGTGCATTTCATGCCTCAAAGTAGCCTGCTTTGGATATATGCAATCAATCCACAGTTAAGGAATAATGTTTTGGGGAATAAGTGGTGGAAACATACAGACTATTTTCAATATACAGAAAATAGCTATACAAATAGTAACAAATGGCTGTAACAGGACACACTGTAGAGATTTATTCAAAAAGCTAGAAACTCTGACACTTCTGTTTGAATAAACCTATCAAAACATCATGTATATAAGAAAAAATCTTAATCTGTACATGACAAATGGCACAATACAAGACCATGGAATCAAATCCAGACAGTGTTTACATCCAAACAGGAGGAACAAGTCAAAAATTCAAAATAGTGTATTATACTATGGAATAAAATCGTACAATAGACTCTTGCAGAACAGTTTGTTGATACCGTCACTATAGAACGTTCGACTTTGTTGGCGGAGTCACAACCTCACCTCCACTTAACCGCTTCATCACTATCAAAATGAACTCTCGAAGGTGTTCTTCATTTTCGGAAACAGCTGAAAATCGGATGGAGCCAAGTCGGAATTATATGGAGGACGATCGATGGTAGTCAACCCAAGACATTGAATTGTTGCAAATGTCGCAGCGCTCGAAATCTTCAAATTCGGAACTAGATTACAGTACGCTGTTTCTTACGCACATAGTTACATTATACACCGCCATGTCACACTCTACAATTAGGAACCCTTTAGCGGTACACAGCTACAAGTACAGACGAGCCAAAACATTATGACCACCTGCTTAATAGCTCCTTGGGCCATCTTTGTAACGCAATACAGCTCCGTTTCTGCGAATCATCGATTCTACAGATAGTTGATACATTCCTGTAAGCTCTACCAACAAGATGTCCAGTTCTGCAGCGAAGTATCTGATTGTGATCCGTGGATCAAGTCAAATGAGTGTGTCCACACGTTCCAACACTGCCGGAATCACAGCCGTGTGTGGTCAGCTGACACGCTGGAGACTGGACAATTTTTCGCGATCTTTTTCGATGATTACAGACACGTTACCCAACGACTCAACGTATTTTTGTTCAGTGCCAGGTCTCTGTAGACATTCGGCAAGAGCCTATGAATACCTGCGATGCTCTGCTTTTCTGTCAAAAGAAATTCAACAATAGCTGTCTGCTTGCAGTGCACCTCTGTTACAGAAGCTGTTTTGAAGGCTGCATATAGTGCCACCTCCTGCTGGAGTCTCATGAAACTAAAGAGGCTGAAGCGGTAATATTCCACGATGTCCCACAACAAATTCTGCATTTTTTCAGCCGAAACTAGCTGAGAAAAAATGTGTTGCATTACTTACAATACTCCATCGTACACAAGATTATAGTGTGTTTATATCTTCCCTGGCACTGTTGTATTTTCTCTTGATTAACACTAGCTTTTTTTCTTTATTTTCCTCCCTCCTAATGTTTCGTAACATTCTTCGCACTGCTTCTTCGTGAGTAACCCCTTCTATGTGACTAATACTATTTTCCCTCGGCAAAAGCGATGGTGCTTCGCCCTCTAGACCCCTAGGCAGATGTGATAGCGCATTCAGCATTACTTCTTGCTTGCCTGGCAAAAGGGGAGACCCGGGCCAAAAAATGGAAAACAATTGCTTTTTATTTTTTTGTTTCATTAAAATCTACGGAATCCCCTGAACATTCTGATATATTATCTATTTGGTGGAAATATTATCTTGTTGGTATTATCGTCCTTTACTGTATATCTGTATTGTCAGTTTTCCTCCTCGCGACTTACATTGACTCATTTGAATTGTCATGTTTGCGAAACTATTCGCTATAAAGGCTGTGGTTTTGTTGTTTTGTAGTTGACAGTCTGCTATACACAGTGTATTGTTTCCGTAGCCTTTGGTTTGATAGGAGCGAAGTGTTTCGTGAATAACTTTCTGTTTAGTGGGTTTTAGTTCGCTCAGCAAGCAGACATTGACAGCATTTTGCAGAAGACAAGTGACAAAACCACGTGGAATATTCAAGAAGCGAAGGAACAAAGGTAACTTTTTTTACCGAAAATGTGTAGCTGATGAAGCTTGTTTGAGTATATCACAAGGAACTACAAGCGACA
This sequence comes from Schistocerca piceifrons, assembly GCF_021461385.2. Taxonomy (NCBI): domain Eukaryota; kingdom Metazoa; phylum Arthropoda; class Insecta; order Orthoptera; family Acrididae; genus Schistocerca; species Schistocerca piceifrons. The sequence continues at coordinate 86,998 of NW_025728758.1, forward strand.
GCAGTGACAAGAGAAGTGCAGTGCCTACACCCTCTCCCCCCAGTGCTTCAAAAAGAAAAGTTGACTTTAGAGTTTATGAAGAGCTCAGTGTAGAAGAAGTCATGGATACGAATATAATTGTTGAGTTCGGTATTTTGGCTTGTGATCTAAGTGAAGCAGTGAGTTGTTCTCTTTGTAGTGGTGCAGTAACACTGTCTGAAGATGAATCAGAAATGAAAGGTATTGTTTGTCATTTACGTATTTCCTGTCAGAACTGCGAATTCTCTAAATCGTTTTGCACATCAGGCAAGTGCAAAAACAACTTGTATACTAATAACGTAAGATTAGTATATGGACTGAGGTGCATTGGGAAGGGTCAGGCAGCTGGGAAAATGTTGTGCAGCATCACGAATTTTCCACGTCCTCCTACAGAGTATGAACACTACACAATTGTCACTGATGATTGTGTAAAGGAAGTGGCTACAGATTCCATGATATCTGCAACAATAGAAGCAGTGGAAGCAAATGATGGTTACACTGGTATCAGTGTCGTCTTTGATGGTTCCTGGCAGAGACAAGGACACAAATCTAAGAATGGAGTTGCAACAGCAACAAGTGTTGACACAGGAAAAGTCCTGATCTTGAGATTTTGACAAAATATTGTCAAGGATGCACAAGTGCTGGTGTGGATAGAGAGAGAGTAAGCCCATAAGCCAAACTGTGGAACAAATTATGAGGGAACAAGTGGAGGGATAGAAGTTGCTGCTGCAGTAAATATTTTTCAGCGATCTGAGGAAGAAAGGGGAGTTAGGTACATTCTGTTCTTGGGAAATGGAGACAGCAAGTCTTTCAAAGCAGTAGTGGACAGCAAACCTTACAGTGTGCCCATACCTGAACTAGAGTGTGTAGGCCATGTGAGAAAGAGAATGGGTGCATGTCTCAGAAAATAAAACTTGGCAACGCAAAGCTATCAGATGGTAAAACAATAAAAGGTCCTGGCACACTGACTGAAAAGGTGATAGATCAGTTTCAAGATTATTATGGCAAAGCTATCAGGGACAACATCAATGATTTGCACAAGATGGTGAGAGCTGTGTGGGCTATCTACTATCATAAAATTTCAACTGATAACAACCCCTAACATTGTTTTTGTCCTCCTCCTTTTGAGACATGGTGCAAATATAGAAAATCTGAAGCTGAAGGATCTCTGGCAGATTTTAAGCATAAAAACAGTGTGCCTCAAGCAGTAATGGAGGCTCTGAAGCCTATATCTGTTGAAAAGGTGTTTGCATGAGAAAACACAAAACGTCAACGAATCTGTCAGTAATCTTCTCTGGACTCGCATACCAAAAAGTGTATTTGTTGGGATGAAGGCCCTACAGTTAGGGACGTATGACACTGTAATCACATTTAATAATGGATGTAGCGGCAGACTGAGAGTACTTGAGAAGCTGAGAGTGATTTTGGGGAAGCATACAGTGGAAGTTCTTCACAAAGTTGACATCAGATGAGAGAAAAAAGCTGAGGTTTCAGCAAAACATGTGACCAAAGAGGCAAGGAAAAGGAGAAGGCAGCTTTTACTTGATAGAACTGGTGGTGAAGATGACCTAGAGTATGGAGCAGGGTGTTTTTAATAACATCATGTAACAATAAAGGTAAGGAATTTCATATGAAAACTTTAAACGTCCTTTTCTCAGTGTATATATTTTTCACTACAAATTCCCCGTTTTCTCAGAAACTATTCATCCTACTGCACTGAAACTTTTACAGGGTCCTGCACAACTATCCAGTAAGCCATGGATCTACAACCAAGAATATGCGTTCAGTTCAGCTATTTTTATGTATGTTTATGTTAACAAAATTTTTGCAGAAGTACAGGCATTGAGTAAAAAATTTGTAAAACCTTTTGTTTTGATGCAAAACCTTCCATCGTAGATCAGTAGAATAAAGAGACAGTAGTTTATATAATTCAGAAATTTCAAATCCGTATCTACAACAGTCTCTGAGATAATGGATCATTAACATCGGTGAATTAACATGGGCGAGACAGGGGCCCGGGTGTCTCCTTAATGAATATTAAAATCAAATTCTTGTAGAGCCAGCAACCACTTAATCACTATAGTTACCCAATGTCTACATGTTAACATAAAAGATAGACCCTTGTGATCTGTTACCACAACTGATTTTCGGTCCCACTACATAGTATCTAATTTTTGCAATCCCAAACACTACTACCCATGGCTCCTTCTGAGTCATGAAATACTTTTCTCTTGCGCCCTTAATAGCCAACTACCGAAGCAGCTGTTCCTATACCATCCTTTTCATCATCATCTTCTTCTTCTCTTTGATATAAATGGATCCTGACACCATAATCCGATGCATCACAACCTAAGTAGAATATTTTCGTCATATCTGGATGAGCCAGTAGGGGAGCAACACAGAGCTCTTCTTTTATTTTCTCGAAATCTCTCATACATGTTACTAACCAAGACTATGCCTTATTTCAATATTCTATGCAGCATCTCGCTAGTCGAAGTTTTTTCATCAACAAACAATCGATAGAAGCCACAGAGGCCGTAAAAGCCTTTTAATGGCTTTCTGTTCTTCGCTATCAGAAAATCTCTTATGACTGCCAGCTTTTCCAGAAATGGTTTGATACCTAGGAAACGTATCTCTGGTCTGCCAGATTCCGATTTCTGAAAATTAAGTCTTGCGCCTACAAGCACATACTTTTCTAATATTTCTCCTAATGCCTTTATTCGTTCCTCTCATGTTTCATTGGTTATAAATACATTATCCATGCAAATAGCAATTTTTTCAACACTCAGTCTAGTGTATACATAAAACCTGATACCGATACTTCCAACTCAAAAGTTAGCATTTTGTATTGATAACACCTCCCTTTGTATAAACATATTGTCCGTGCCGCCTGGGTCCAGCAAAACTTGGTGATATCCAGACGTTAGTTCGAGACTTGTAAATATTCTTGCTCCTTTGAATTTTTGAATTAGCTAATGAATGATTATTTGAAGATTACCTTCTGGAACAAATACTTTGTTGGCTTGGGATGTATCCAACACATGCCTCACATCTCCGATTTTCTTTGCCACAATGACTAAAGGGCTAGTACTGAATTCGAGGCCTATATATTACTGCTGTATTCCGAATTTTTTGCAACTCCTTTCCTACTGTTTTCTTCCTGACTAATAGAATTAGATGAGATGGCTTAAAATATCGTTTATGAGGTTTCAATTTTTGTATGATATGGTGGGCCTTTTATCATCCCCAGTCTTTTTCCAAAAACTTTCAATTAAGCTGGGTAGCTGTCCAGCTGCTACAGCCACTATATTAGAAATTCCATTTATTTTGGTATTAATTTCTTCCCATGTCAGCTTATTTGCTTCTTCCTCACTAATCAGAGATATAGATCTTCCGCTTTGTCTACTAAATTCTCCTTTTCTACTTCCTTTTCTTGTGTTGCAAATCAGTAAATGCAGGAAAAACGTTATATTCTATCCATTGTCGTTTTGTCACTAAATATACTTTTTCTGCTTTTCTCCATCGTATAACCTCATTTCATTACGCCCATAATCTACCTCAGAATTGTTCTCTGTCAACCAATTGGAGCCAGTCATGACTTTCTCTTTTTAATTAGACATGACCACAGCATCCATTCGATACGATTCTCTTTCTATTTCAACTGGGACCATTACCTGACAGTTAGCAGTTTTCCCGTATTCACTCACGATTCGTTTTATTTTGAATACACTATTCAGTAATTCGTACACACATTGTTTCCCATGGCGCACATTTGGCTTCCCGAGTCAACTAATGATTTAGTCACACCCACACATATTTTAACACCGATTACAGGAGTGGTTACTGCCTGGTCTTTTACTGTAGTATCTTCTTCTAACAGGTCTTCTGCTTCTTCCCTTATTTTTTCTGATTTTATTACGTAAATGTGTCTCTTTGTTTCTCTAGTTATTTGTGGCCCCTCCAAATACGTATAAGGCCAGGTTAATCCTGAACGCTCTATATTTCCCATGTTCTCATTTTCGGGCGGTTCCGTGCCACTTATCGGCCTCCATTCTTTGAATCTACACTACTGGCCATTAAAATTGCTACACCGAGAAGAAATGCAGATGATAAACGGGTATTCATTGGACAAATATATTATACTAGAACTGACATGTGATTACATTTTCACGCAATTTGGGTGTATAGATCCTGAGAAATCAGTACCCATGACAACCACCTCTGGCCATAATGACAGCCTTGATACGCCTGGGCATTGAGTCAAACAGAGCTTGGCTGGCGTGTACAGGTACAGCTGCTCATGCAGCTTCAACACGATACCACAGTTAATCAAGAGTAGTAAGTGGCGCATTGTGACGAGACAGTTGCTCGGCCACCACTGACCAGACGTTTTCAGTTGGTGAGAGATCTGGAGAATGTGCTGGACAGGGCAGCTGTCGAACATTTTTTGTATCCAGAAAGGCCCCTACAGGACCTGCAACATGCGGTCGTGCATTATCCTGCTGAAATGTAGGGTTTCACAGGGATCGAATGAAGGGTAGAGCCACGGGTCTTAAAACATCTGAAATGTAACGTCCACTGTTCAAAGTGCCATCACTGCGAACAAGAGGTGACCGAGACGACCGTCATGATGCTGTAAACAGAACCTGGATTCATCCGAAAAAATGATGTTTTGCCATTCGTGCACCCAGGTTCGTCGTTGAGTACATCATTTCAGGCGCTCCTGTCTGTGGTGCAGTGTCAAGGATAACCGCATCCATGGTCTCTGAGCTGACAGTCCATGCTGCTGCAAACGTCGTCGAACTGTTCGTGCAGATGGTTGTTGTCTTGCAAACGTCCCCATCTGTTGACTCAGGGATCGAGACGTGGCTGCACAATCCATTACAGCCATGTGGATAAGATGCCTGTCATCTCAACTGCTAGTGATATGAGGCCGTTCGGATCCAGCACGGCGTTCCGTATTACCCTCCTGAACCCAGCAATTCCATATTCTGCAAACATTCATTGGATATCGACCAACGCGAGCAGCAATGTCGCGGTACGATAAACTGCAATCGCGATAGGCTACAATCCGACCTTTATCAAAGTCAGAAATCTGATGGTACGCATTTATCCTCCTTACACGAGGCATCACAACAACGTTTCACCAGGCAACGCCGGTCAACTGCTGATTGTGTATGAGAAATCGGTTGGAAACTTTCCTCATGTCAGCACGTTGTAGGTGTCGCCACCAGCGCCAGCCTTGTGCGAATGCTCTGAGAAACTAATCATTTGCATATCACAGCATCTTCTTCCTGTCGGTTAAATTTCGCGTCTTTAGCACGCCATCTTCGTGGTGTAGCAATTTTAATGACCAGTAGTGTATCTTCCCATGAGCCGCACTCTTATTCCTCTCATCCGCCTGTGCCTTTCTCTTCCAGTATCCGAGAGTGTAATCACTGTGCCCTTTGCCTCTTCTGTTTCTATGCTCATTTCTCCACCCTTGTTTATGGCACATGTTTCACTGCAGTGTTGCATTATTAGAGTTGTCTCCTTGCACTTCTGGTGGTCTGTCCCCGTGTTCTAATTGCGCATATATGATCCTGGCCTGCTCAGCTGAGACAATTATAATTCCTATTGAGTGACCACATACTTCACATGGTAATCTTTGTACCACCCATTGCAGCATATTTCTCTCATTGGAGGGTGTGTCAAGAGACTGATTTCTCTTCAGCTACTTTTCCAAGACTTCATCATTAGTACCATCCTTTCTCCTGTTATATGAACGACGACATATGTACTTTACTGAATTTACAACTATGTATAAATTCCACTTGGGGTTCCATCTTGGCCACTATTGCATGTGACCAGTCGCTGATTTTGCTACACTGAACACGTTGCTATTGACTGCCTGTTCAACCCGCTTTTCAATAGTTTGCTGTATCTTCTGCACTTCTCCTGCCACTTGGTTTGCAAATTGTATTACTTGCTCAATCTCCTTTACGCATTTACTAGATGCCTCTTGTCTTTGCGCCATCACATTTGCCAGAACAGCCATGTTACTTTCTCATGCTGCTGTTTTCTTGATTTCTGTTTCCTGTTTCCCTAGTTGTGATTTTGTTTCTTCGTTTATTTTCTTTTGTTCATCTCTTTTGTTTGTTTATTTTTTCATCCGGCACTTTCTCCCTTGTCTTAAACATTTCCTTGATATTTTCTTTAATCTTTTCCTTTTGTTCCCTCAGCATTTCTTTAATATCCTTCTTTCGTTCCCTTCATATTTCTTTCAATACTTCCATTATTTGTAAGTTTTTCCTCTTCCTCTACACTTAGCTGATAATTGTCCTCATTTGAAATGCTCTCTTTTTTTGATCTTATGTATCATCAACTTTGACTCCATTTTTTTCAGTTTTAAGTTTACTATTATGTTTCCTGAATATTACGAAATTTTTATCAACATCAAAATTTCTGAAATATCACTTTTTCATCACACACATCTTTAATCACTTTCTGGCCTATTCTGCAATGTTAAACTATTTCTACAGTAATAGTTTCTGTTAATGGCTCATAGCAACTTGCGACACTATGATCTACATTGTCTGCCGTTGCTAGCTGCCGTTCGTTGTGATGTGCCATCTGTTTGATCCTTTGTCTCATTCTGCGGTCTTCCTACATCTTCTTTCTTGTTTTGGCCGTTCTGTTGTACGCAGATCTTTGAAAACTACTTTTTGCACTCATTTCACTTTATCACCGATCGCCTCCAAAGATTTAAGCAGGTCGTCTTGTATTATCTCTAAATGTAAGCTGCTCCCTACTATTTTAGTGCTTTTTATAAATGATAATAGGTGATAACTACTTGGTGTTTTGCGGCTGGTCAGTAAAATTAGGCATCATACATTACTAAGTAGTCAGTTTTAGAGGGTGAGCTTACTCCCAAGGTACATGAGCCGATAACTTATGTTCTGACCATGAGCCTAAAATGCATGCCCGATCTACTCTCCCACACCGTTCGATGGTTTGTATCTTCCAAAATATTTTCATTAATAATGAAGAGTTCGTAATATGCAAAAACTGTTGTATGACAAAGTTAATTTTATTCCGTTTCGACTTCCTACTACAGGTCCCTACTAGTTCTAATTGCACTCACTCTACAAATACAGTCACTCATTCACCACGAGGCTGTATGAGCTTACCATTGCCAGTTCATTCCTGTTCGATCACTCTTTCATTATTAACAGTTTCCATGACACGAAATTAAAATCTTTCACATTTATGCACTATCACGAGAAGCGCAAAAACTCAATATCTGAACTGTAAGTATGCTCTTTCTCGACTGACTCTCTCCTTCACGCCAAAAGATCTCCAAGCATCAATCTCTCCATTCTAGATTGATGGGACATCCCCATCAGCGATGCCGCTGCTCTGTAGCAAATAAGTTTAGGGGTGATTTGATCCTTCAAGTGCGGGATCGATATCTCTAGTCTTACAAGGCGGATAAGGCTCTGAGAGATAAGTGAAGTGGAAAGAAGTTAGCTGAATGTTTTCAGACAACAATACAAACAGAACGTTTATGGAGACTATAATGTCTTACTGTCCATAGTATCTGATACTTTTGGAGGCTGTGGATTTTTCTCACTTTTTTAATATCCTGTTACAGTGTCATTCACTTGTACCCAGATGAGAACAATCTAACAAAACCCTGTGCGTATCTGAGTGACTTGCACACATGTTCATACCTGCATTCCCTTTCTTCACCAGCTTTTCTGCAACTATTCTCACTTGTTTTCCAAGACTTCATACTTGTCATTGCAATTCCTCTCTTCAGTTTATTATTCTTGTTGTGATTAATTGATATAGTTTTTTTTCTAGTTAACTGAAATGGTTGGAGTGTGTGTATGAAATAATTGAGGTTTGAGATAGTATGGAACAATGATAATGCCTTACTGCAAAAATATTTACACAGTACAAGGTACATGTCCACTCTGCTTGGAAGCTACAAAAGCACTGAAGTCTCTTCAGTGGAAGACACAAGTGGGGTTGGTGACTGCTTCAGCGATAGGTACTCATTTTAATGACCAGTTGTGCCATTGCTAGCACTCTTGTGAAATGTGACTGAACCGTTTCTCAAAGTGATGCTGCAAAGGGTGCACATGAACAATCGTGCTGTGGCTGGCACTTTTGCGATACATGACTTGACCACTTCTTGAAGTCATGGTGTGCAGATGTGTAGTTGTGTGTGACCAATTATGTCATAGGTGGTACTTTTGTGATACATGACTGGACCATTTGTTGAAAAGGTGCTCCACAGATATGTGTGGTCAGTTATGCTGTGGATGGTACTTTTGTAAGACACAATTGGGCAGTTTCATGAAGTTACAGTGGCTGCAGTATGAGCACTGAACGGTAGTACTGCCATGTGAAGCATCCAGTGTGCCCACATGGGATGCAGACAGTATGACTGGAGAGACAGGGGTAGGGTTTTGGTGCCAGAGAGATTTTGATCTGATAAAATGGGAGTAGTGTGGTTGACATGAGCCAGTATTTCATTTGCTGGAATGAGCTTTGATAGACACAGCCCATATCCGTTTCAGGTCATGGTGGAAGTAGGTGTAGATGGAGATGCTACCACAGAGTTCAATGGTGTTAAATTCTGCTGGGAAGAGGCGCCAAAAGTTGTCAATGACGGTTGGAGGCAAATTGTGCTATTGAATGTGGTCAAAAAGAAGTCATGTTGTGTTCAATGGATGGAAAAGAACCTGCTGTGGCGACACAGGATTGTCTACACAACAGTGCAATAACCATATGCAGAAGTGAGCTTGTGAGCTAAACCCTCTGAGTAAATTTCCTGTACCTTCTGATGGTGGTAAGTGTGTAGCTGCTGCTCATGCAGAACAGGACACACAGTTTGGTGATCCACATTCAGTCACCCTCCTATGTTTCAGGTATTCATAGTCACGTCCTCTTCCACTGCATGGTGTAAAGCCTCTTCAAATTTTGATGCACAGTGCCATCATGGAACATCACAACTGGCCCTCTGGTGGTTAATGTACCTGTCTCTGAGGCCTGCTGGTACACAATAGCAAAAAGGGAATATGAAAGTGTCTGGTGGTGTGTAAAACACTCCGGATACAGCTGATGAGCAGCCCTCGCACAGTACCGAGTATCGCCCTACAGGTGGAAGGAGTATATAGAGAGTCTATACAAGGGCGATGTACTTGAGGACAATATTATGGAAATGGAAGAGGATGTAGATGAAGATGAAATGGCAAATATGATATGTTACAAAAAGGTATGGCCAAACTTTCAGGAAACATTCCTCACACACAAAGAAAGAAAATATGTTATGTGGACATGTGTCCGGAAATGCTTACTTCCAAGTTAGAGCTCATTTTATTACTTCTCTTCAAATCACATTAATCATGGAATGGAAACACACAGCAACAGAACGTACCAGTGTGACTTCAAACACTTTGTTACAGGAAATGTTCAAAATGTCCTCCGTTAGCGAGGATACATGCATCCACCCTCCATCGCATGGAATCCCTGATGCTCTGATGCAGCCCTGGAGAATGGCGCATTGTATCACAGGCGTCCACAATACGAGCACGAAGAGTCTCTACATTTGGCACTGGGGTTGCGTAGACAAGAGCTTTCAAATGCCCCATAAATGAAAGTCAAGAGGGTTGAGGTCAGGAGAGCGTGGAGGCCATGGAATTGGTCCGCCTCTACCAATCCATCGGTCACCGAATCTGTTGTCGAGAACACTTCGACTGAAATGTGCAGGAGCTCCATCGTGCATGAACCACATGTTGTGTCGTACTTGTAAAGGCACATGTTCTAGCAGCACAGGTAGAGTATCCTGTATGAAATCATGATAACGTGCTCCATTGAGCGTAGGTGGAAGAACATGGGGCCCAATCAAGACATCACCAACAATGCCTGCCCAAACGTTCACAGAAAATCTGTGTTGATGACGTGATTGCACAATTGCGTGCGGATTTTCGTCGCCCACACATGTTGATTGTGAAAATTTACAATTAGATCACGTTGGAATGAAGCCTCATCCATAAAGAGAACAATTGCACTGAAATGAGGATTTATGCATTGTTGGATGAACCATTCGCAGAAGTGTACCCGTGGAGGCCAATCAGCTGCTGATAGTGCCTGCACACGCTGTACATGGTACGGAAATAACTGGTTCTCCCGTAGCACTCTTCATACAGTGACGTGGTCAACGTTACCTTGAACAGCAGCAACTTCTCTGACGCTGACATTAGTGTTATCGTCAACTACACGAAGAATTGCCGCGTCCATTGCAGGTGTCCTCGTCGTTCTAGGTCTTTACCAGTCGCGAGTCATAGGCTGGAATGTTCCGTGCTCCCTAAGACGCGGATCAATTGCTTCGAACGTCTTCCTGTCGGGTCACCTTCGTTCTGGAAATCTGTCTTGATACAAACGTACCACGCCACGGCTATTGCCCCGTGCTAATCCATACATCAAATGGGCATCTGCCAACTCCGCATTTGTAAACATTGCACTGACTGCAAAACCACGTTCGTGAAGAACACTAACCTGTTGATCCTACGTACTGATGTGCTTGATGCTAGTACTGTAGAGCAATGAGTCGCATGTCAACATAAGCACCGAAGTCACCATTACCATCCTTCAATTGGGCCAACTGGCGGTGAATCGAGGAAGTACAATACATACTGACGAAAGTAAAATGAGCTCTAACGTGGAAATTAAGCGTTTCCGGACACATGTCCACATAACATCTTTTCTTTATTTGTCTGTGAGGAATGTTTCCTGAAAGTTTGGCCGTACCTTTTTGTAACACCCTGTATACTTCATCTCAGAGTCAAATTGCTGTAAGTACATAGGCCATCTCCTCAGTCTGTCATGCTTAAGCTGACAAGTATCTAAATATGTTAGAGCATTATGGTCTGTAAAAATCATAACTTTATGTCCTAGAAGATATTGTTCAAATTTCTGTAATCCGAAAATAATGGCCAATGCTTCCAGTTCCGAAATGCTATAATTTTTCTCCGCTTGTTGCAACGACCGACTTGCTTAGGCGATCGTTTTGTGGACCGGTTCTTCACCAACCGTTTCGATTTGGGACAATTCCACCCCCAGACCGTAACCACAAGCCTCTGGTAAAAAAAAAAAAAAAAAAAAAAAAAAAGAAGTTTTGAAAAGTAAGGATGGTTCAAAATCTGACCATTCACCAGTGCTTCTTTAAGTTTTTCGAAAGCTGTTTGACACTCCTGGTTCCACTTATAAGGCACAGTCTTCTTTAAAGGTTCCCTCAGACAAGATTCATTAAATAACTGACCCGGTACAAATTGTCGGTAAAATCCGAAAAGGCCAAACATACCCTTTAGCTCTTTACGTGTAGTTGGGGCTACATAATCTCTAACAGCCTTTAATTTACCTGGATCGGGCATAATCCCTTCACCACTAACTATATGTCCCATGAATTTAAGTTCTTTCTTCACAAATTCGGTTTTGTCTAACTTCAGTTTCATTCCCCCATTTTAATTGCCTCTAACCTTGTCTAACAATATGAAATGCTCTCCCCAAGTGGGAATCGAAACTAATACATCGTCCACCTAAACAGTTATCTGCCTTAATAACTGATCACCTAAGACCTGGGACATTGCCCAAACAAAAGCACATACACTGATGTTCAACCCAAAGAGCACTACCTCGTACTGGTAACATCGTCCTTCAAACAGGAATCCTGTGTAGTTTCTGAATTCTTTAGCCAAAGGTAAATTCCAGTAACCACAAGTTACATCCATAGAATTAAAAAATTTTACATCTTTAAATTTTTTTTATAATTCTTCTGTGTTTTCAGGACTATCACTTTCCGGTAACATAATTTTATTTAATGCCCTGGCATCCAAAACTAGCCTAATTGAGCCATCCTTAGGTACTGTAACAAATGGGTTATTGTAGACACTAATTGCTTTTTCAATTATCCCCCATTCGAGCATGTTCTGTATCAAATTGCGAACAGTTTCCTTATGCACTTCTGGAACAGCGAAGGGTTTCGGAAAAAATGTGCATCTTCTTTCACAGTTAAATAGCACAAATATTTCCGAACTCATCTGGGCTGGTCGGAAAATACTTCACAATGCCTATTTAAAATTTGCCTCAGATCTTGTCATTGTACATTCGTCAAATCAGTTAGTTCCTCTAATTTTTCATTGATCCTGATTCTGACATTCTCTAGCTCAGAAGGATCTACTTCCCTTCTATCGCCATATTCATTATAACCTTCAATTACCTCAGTGGTCCTACACTATCGGATCAGAGTATCACTTATTTCATTTTTCACACTATGTCTTTTGGCTGTGAAAGCTATAGTTACCAGTTTTCCATTTACCCTAACCATTGCATGATTGGTTCCAAAATCATCCCACCTTGATATTTATTCAAGAAATTGGCGCCTATTAACATTTCCACACTGAGCCCATTGATAATCAAAAAATTCAGTTCTATCTGTATTCCACCTACAGTGATTGCTTTACTGCTTCCTTGCTTTTACCCATGGCACCACAATTTTTAACCCACTCACAGGGATTATCACTATTTGTTTACATTTTGGAAGAGAATTCACAAAATTTTGTGACACTGCGCAAACTTCTGATCTGGTGTCTATCAAGCAAGGAACCTTTTCTTCAAACACAGTTACTTCTACTATAGGTTGCCCCACTTATTCACTTCTAATTACAGACTTAGGTTCTTCCAATAAATCTTGCACTACTTCACGCCTGTCAAAGCCTACTCCTTCTGTTGGACGTACACTTAACTGGCACCCCTTTCACTTCATTATAAGTGGCGGCTTTTACTATCTTTTCCACTAAAGACAAATCAAAAGATTTCTCTAACATCTCATCCTCCAGAATAATCTTTGTTTCTACAACCCTACCCAAGGTGTTGTCAGAACTATCTAAATCATTTACTTCTTCTTCCTCTTCGGTCCCTTCATCCCCACATTCCGAAATTACTTGATTCAGTCTATTTACAACATCCTCTTGTATTCCCATAGTGTCACTTCCACCGTATACAGGTAGTCTCACAACAGTTTCGCAGTGCTGACTCACTCCCCCCTCCTGACCTGAGTCTTTAATTTCTGTATTAAGTTCCTTCTTAGCATGGTTCCTGCGATATTTACTAGAACTTTCCTTTCCACGAAATGCTACTTTTTTTCTAAAGAAATAAACTGCTTCTCAGTATCACTCTCCCCTGCCCTTCTGATTTCATTAAAATTACATTCAATACATTGTTTAGTAGGTGCCTTCTTTACAAAGGGCGTTGCTAGCGGGTTTAGTCTATACGGTTGCAGTCTGCAAATGCTAGCGTCATCACAGACCGCTATACGTTTCCCTGCTGTGCGATCTCATTGCCTCTGACATTTCCATTGTCTGATAGGTAATGCTCACCCATTATGCCATCAGCTCGCAGCTGATTGCAATCAAAATACTGTACTCTGTCATTGAACCTACTTCCAGCAGAACCTGTACCTCCTCTACTCTATATCTACCCTGGTAATGATTACCTCTTTGTATGCCTATTCTATTTAGATTGACTTCCGTCCTATTGTCATTGGGTCTCGCGGGAGGCCTATATTCTTTCCTATTACTTTCCTCCTCTTTCAAAATGTTTTCTAATATTTCTAAATAATAGATAAACCTATCAGTATCATCTCGAGGAGCCGAAATGATCTTATTCTGTCAATATAACGACAACGTATTCTCTATGCCCTTAATGATCTGCTCTGTTTCTACTTTTGCATTTAAATATGACAAGGTAGTCATCCACTTTTGCACAAACCTTTGATCCTATCTTTCTTTGGTTCATACTTTTCCCCCCGGCCAAAACTTGTTTAAAGCTTCCATCTGCTTTCTCTTTCCCAAGTATTCTTTGTAAAAAGCCTGCTTGAAATCCCCTAAACTGTCATATTTATCAGAAGCTAAATTCCCCCATATTCTAGCTTCCACCATTAAATTTGATGTAATGAAACCAATCTTTTGCTTATCATTCCACACTTTAGGCAAAACATCTTTGAAATCACTCCAAAACTCTTTTGGATGAACATTCTTATTTGGCTAAAATTTCAAAAATTGGCGATGCATCTCATAGGCCATTTCAGTAGATTCCACAACACCATTAGACACTAAACACACATTATTGTTGTTAGCTTTCTGTTCAACCATTGTTAGTCTACCTTCATGGTTATATAGCTGCTCATTTACCTAATGTTGCTTTCAATATTAGTAATTATATTAGACATTTGCACAGCAACCTACATACACACATAATTTCCTTCCTTAATTTTACTTTCTAAGACAATGTGACTATCTTCACAGCATTTTTCTACATTCTGAATCTGTCCATGAACTTTATTTAATTCAGAAATTAGTCTTTTCTCTAGCTGGACACTATCCTCAGCAACTTGCCATATCTGTGACATTAGTTCACTTTCCACTGTTACAATTGCAGCATTACATACTTGCTTGACCTGATTACCAAACATAGCCAGGTCATTTTTCCACGAATCCCTAAAATTTGAAATTTTATTTTCCATTTTGGATTCTATTTCGACCACTTCAGTATGTAATTCGTTTATTTCAGAACTTAGTGAAGTTTTTATATCTGATTCCGTTTTTGTCATTTATTATCAATATCATTCCCATTTTATTCATTTTATCGTCACTATCAGAACTCAATGACGTTTTAATTTCGGAATCAAACCCATTCTTCTTACTATCAATATCCGATCCCATTTTACACATATTAGCATTTATTTGTCCCATATGTTGCAAGATATTTGCCAACATACCTGCCACATTGTCCTTCTGCTCCCTAGCAACAATTGGCTCCTGCTTTATTTCTTTAACATTACCAGGTGTAAATGGGACACTAGGTTCCGATATATTATGCTCACTATCCGTTCCATAATTAACATATATTTAATCTCTCACACTGCTACTCGTGACATAAAAACTGAAACCACTACTCATGGAATCATTTTCAGCTTTAACTCTCGCCAAATCTACCTCCAGTTTCTCATCTACAATTTCCAGATTGTTTTCAGCCATTATGCACAGTTTCTTAGCACATACACACAGACAATAAAGTAGAACACTACTTATATTCTATCTTACCCAGTTGACTGCAAGCCGAGATGAAACAGTGTATCTGTCCGCCAGGCTCTGGTCCAGTGATCTCCATACTAAAATCACTGCTCTGCTCCAACCAAGTACATTTCCGGGCCCCCACTGCCAACCACCCCGGATGCTGGTCACTGCAGTAGAACGGCGCCTGGCGATCTGCAGTTGTCAGCATGTCGTTTGCTACTGCGTACCGTCAGTTGTACTATGTGCAGTAGAAATGATGCCTCTCCTTGCCGATCGGTCGCCGACGTACTCTGCCACCTGGTTTCAATGGCTGCCGATTCTCAATGCACATTCATTAGCACATGTGTCTATTGTCCTAATATAGTTCCTTTTTCACTCGCCTGTGAAACACTTCAACAAGTTCATTTCACACTGCTGTTTTTATATACAGTTAGTACTCTTGCGAACTCTATATTGTAATTCCCGACCGATAAAACACCAATTGAGGCGTTGCTGGGTTATAATTCGCGTAACTGCTTACTGTTTCTTTCGTCGTACTGTCAACCACAAAAGTTCCACCTACTTCAGTACGGTGTCTGGTCACTAACCTGCTTCTCTGCAATGTAGATACTGTTCTGACGATGTTAAAAGCAGCATTGATGAAAAACTTAGTCACTACTTGCATTAGTACAGTATGCATTAACTCTGTAGCTAAATGTCATGTAAATACCTTACAACAATTTTCGGGTGGAGGGCGATTGTATTTGTATTTGTATTTCTTTATTGGTCCTGTAAATCGTGTTTAGGTACATATTTTGCACAAACGGTGTAGAACAAGTCAGGTTGGTACAGTATATACATCATCATACACATTGTCATTTTGAAAGGATAAATAATTAAAAATTACTCAATACATGTTGAATATTGATGACAAATGTAATATAATAAAATAAAATGATAGACTTATTAAGAATATTTGAGCAATTACACTACATTTTTCAGGTACTCTAAAAACTCGGAAACAGAATAGAAGCAGTGGTCAAGCAAGTACTCTTTCAGTTTTACTTTAAACTTTTGTAAATTTTGCATATGTTTCAAATAGGATGGCATGTGATTATACAGCATTATACCAGTATGATACACTCCTCTCTTACAAATGTTTGTACTTACTGTATTGACATGCAAGTAATGTTTCTGCCTAGTATCATGAGGGTGGTAATCACAGTTATACTTGAGGATATTTCCATCTTTTAAAATACTTCATTTTGTGAAATTTAATATTTCATACATATATAAGCAAGGAAGAGGCAGTATACTGAGATTTTAAATATTGGTCTATAGGAGTCTCTGTACTTAGCATGGTTTATTATTCTAACAATCTTTTTCGTTTTGTTTGTACCTACAGAGTTCCCCCAAAAGATAATGCCTTACATCAGCAGTGACTGAATACTGCCATGGTACATTGTGATCACAGACGCACACCTTGTATTTTGTGCGAGGATCCTTACTGCATATGTAAGTGTGTTTAGCTTTTTATTTACATGGTTAAGATGTGTCTCCCATTTTAGGTTTTGCTGTATATGTATACCTAAAAATTTTGTGTCACTCACAGATGAGACAGTTTTTCCATCACTTTTAAAAATTGGTCTTGTAGGATGTAGTTTCTGTGAATTGTGGAAATTGACTGTCACTGTTTTTTCATTATTTATTATTAGCTTGTTTGTTCTGAACCATTGTGTCAAATTTTGTATTATACCTGTAGCTGTTTTTTGTAGGCTTTCCTCATCACGTGATTTGATTAGGATATTTGTGTCATCTGCAAAAAGTACTGTTGTCCCTTTAGTAATTTTTTCTGACAAATCATTAACATAAAGAATGAAAAGAATTGGTTCAAGGACTGACCCTTGAGGAACTCCATATGTAATGTTTTGTGCATTACTGTAAAAATTACAAATTTTTGTGTTTTTATGTCTTTGTATTTTATTTAAGTGATCTGTGGACGGTCATCAAGGTAGGAATGTATCCACTTGTTTAGCAAGCCTCGTACTCCATAATTACCTAGCTTCTGCAACAGAGTATTATGATCAATTACATAGAATGCTTTACTAAGGTCAAGAAATATGCCAGACACATGTTGTTTATTATCTAATGCAGTTAGAATTTCATTTAAGAAGGTATAAATAGCTGACTGTGTTGATCTGCCAGTTCTGAATCCGTGTTGCGCATCACTTATTATGTTTTCTTTATTTAGAAAGGCTGTCAGCCTTCTAAGAAATAGTTTTTCAAGAATTTTACAAAAGCCTGACAATACTGATACAGGTCTATAGTTTGCAGCTTCATGTTTGTCCCCTTTCTTGTACAGTGGTGTCACTTTTGCCATTTTCAGATTTTTCGGGAATATACCACTCACGAATGATGAATTGAATATACCCGTTAGTGGTTCTATGATAGATGTTACACTTGCTTTGATGATAATATCTGGTATTTTATCAGTACCTGCTGAATACCTATTGGGTAACCTTTTTTAATGACAGATAATTCCTCAGGTGTTGCTGGGGACATGAATAGGGTTCTTGTAAGAATTTTTGTATCTGACTGGAGTGTATTGCTGTCTGGTTGTGAGTTATAATGTTTTGTAATCAGGTGGTGTGCAACATTAGAAAAGTTGTTGTTAAATTTATTAGCCACTACTGTGGGGTTGATTATTTTATTGTTGTTCTCAAGAAGTTCTATATTTTTGTGGGCTAAATGTAGTACCTGTTTCTCTTTTTATGATATTCCATGTTGCTTTAGTCTTATTCCTGGAATTTTTTATTTGTTTGTCATTTTCCATTTTCTTTGCTTTTGTTATAACTTGTCTAAGTATTTGTTTATATTGCTTAAAGTAGTTGATAAATACAGGATTTGTGGTTTGCTTTGAGTATTCATATAAGTTCCTTTTATTCTGGCATGATATTTTTATTCCTGTTGTGATCCATCTATTTGGTTTGTGCACAGAATTCATAAGTGACATTTGTTTAGGAATGGCTATTTCAAAAAAATGTTTGTATGTGGCCATAAATTTATCAAACTTGTCATCTGTGCTGTTTGAACTCTAAACATCAGTCCAGATTTCTCTTCTCAAGAAAGAACAAAAGTAATCTATGTTTTCATTATTAAACTTCCTCACAACAGTTTTCTGGTCTTTCGTGTTTCCTGGAATAGTGATTGTTAGTATTTGGGCAATGTGATCACTAAAACCAGTGTTTGCAGTCTGTGTGTTGCAGATATATTTATCTGTGTTTAGAAACACCTGATCTATGGTTGTTGCAGAAGTAGTGATTATACGAGTTGGGTTGGTTATAGTTGGTTTTAGGTTAAAGGACTTCAGTAAGTCTTTGATTTCATCTTTAAATTTACTGGGTTTGGAGAAATCAACATTGAAATCTCCACATATGATAATATTTTTTTAAGAGTGTTGAAGTCCTCTAACAACTCTTCCATATGATTATAAAAAACTTTTTTATCACCATCTGGTGACCTATATACACAGATGATTACAGAATTGCTAGTTGGCAGTTCTACTATTGAGAGTTCTATGTCTCTTTCTTTGGATAAGCTGTCAAATTTGGTTATTTTAGTGAAGTCTATATCTTCTCGGACCCATATATGTAGCTACCACCATGCCTGAGTACATCTCTACAAAATTTGGCAGCTAATTTAAACTGAGGTAGTAGGTATGCAAGTTCTATCATGTCTTTATTTAGCCAGTGCTCAGTAAAGCATAAAACAGAAATATCACTCATATCGTTTAACAATATTTGTATTTCATTCAGTTTATTGGAAAGAGACTGAACAATCCCGATGGAACAATTTAAAGTATGAAGCAGGGACTATATTGTGTCTTGCTTGACCACTTACCTCCTTTTTACATCTAGTATTGTTAGCTGTAAAAAATCCTCCTTGATTTGAGGTGTGGGTGGTGTCTTCTTGCTAGCTGGTTCCCTGGATTCTGGGCCCTGCCTTTCATGTGTTATGGTGCTTCTAATGGTAATCCACTTGTCAAGTAGCATTTGTTTCATTTTAGGCACTTGTATTGCACTGGTTTTCATATTGTATTTATTTTGGTGAAACAGTGATTTCTTCAGGTAGACTGGTCGATTCA
This sequence comes from Schistocerca piceifrons, assembly GCF_021461385.2. Lineage (NCBI taxonomy): Eukaryota > Metazoa > Arthropoda > Insecta > Orthoptera > Acrididae > Schistocerca > Schistocerca piceifrons. The sequence goes on from NW_025728758.1 coordinate 106,264, forward strand.
GAGATGCATGCATCTGGTTTGTACGATTGTTAATTTTAATTAACGAAGACAGTCTGTTGCATACTAGCTCCTTCCCCTGTCTGTTCAAGTGGAATCCGTGACGTGTGAATTTATCACGAGACAGTCTTTCCATTTCAAAGTTTATGGATATTCTCCTTTTATTGCAAGATTTTGAACAGTTCACTATTTGCACTAAATGATGATTAACCATGTCAATTTTTTCATTTGTATATTCTTTGTCGAATCTTTGGGGAATTGGATGAAAAATGATATTTGTCTTGTTGCTGAGTTGGAGAACACTTGGTAACACGTTATCAGTGCTTTCCACAATATTGTTGTACGAGTCTTCAGTATTGTTCGACTCAGCCATTAAGATAAGAGTATCATTCGGGTTCAAGTCTTCTGCTAATTTGTCAATTCGATTAAAAACTTCACGGAAAGGAGCATTTGGTTTAACAAAACTTTGAATGTCATATTTTGTGTCTAGTTTTGTCTCCAGAATGTTTCTGCAGTACCAGCCTTGGCTGTCACTCACTATTAAAACTTTCGTATTCCGTACTGCATTCCTTAACTCGTAACCTTGTTTCATATGTTCAGGTGCTTTATCTTCTGGAACACTATTGGTATCGTTCATTTCCGTTTCGTTTTCACTGATTGCCGTGTAAACACTGCCATCAGTTACACATTGCATTGGCTCTTTACCAGCTGACATCAGAACAGTTTCTTTATCTGAAGGTGCACTTACTGGTTTAGACGCACTGTTTCTGGATACCGTTGGCGTTGCAGATACATTATAACACGAGTGCATTTTTAGTTGCGATTTTAAATTGTGTGTGTTCGACGCACTTTTTACGGTACACCACTTTTCACGGTACACCACTTTTCACTGCTTACATATTTGCTTAGTTCTTGTTCTAACTCGCAGATTCTCACTAACAGAACGTTTCTATACTCTTGCTACACTTTAATAATTTCGTCTTTCGATGCTGAGTCCATTACGAATTTGTGATCGCCATGTGGCACCAAAACACAGTTCTTCGTTTTTGATCGTGTAAACATACCTTTACAGTTATTTACTTTCATCTCTTAGGAAAATATCAAAATTCGGCAAATAGTTCTTCATTTGCTTTAGATGCCAAATCAAATAGGTGCTATCAGCCCACATTTAAAACTAACAGCTAATATCACTGTCCTCCCTCATCTCACAGCTCATACCATCTAGTACACACGCAAGACAGCCAGAAATGTACCAAAGTTCAACCCGAATTGTTATGCGATTTTCACAGTTTATGCACAGCTACAACATGAGTTTTACTTTAGGTCCTTTTCAGTGGATTTCTTTAAAAGAAGTTGCTCGCCAACTATTCCGTAAACGATTACGAAATATGCCACGCGGAATTTTTCACAAAGGCCGAGAGATCACACGCATTTCTCTCTCCAACTAATTCCTTCACAAAGCTCAAATTTTCACAATCTGTCCGTAAATGCATCTGCTTTCACGGCGATATAAACCGAACGCGAAATAACAGTACCTTCTTCATGTTACATGTAACTTTTTCGGACACATTCAACATGAACTACGCGTCTGACACCGAGACTATCACTGCCTGAAAAAGCCCTCAATGCCGTTGCTCACAGCGCATGTACCACCTGACAGAGAGCGGGAAAGACTTCACTCTGATGGCTTGATCAAATGAACAGCCAATCAGATCAATCTTTCAAGATCATATTCGCACCTAAACTGTTTTACTCCAATAAATATTCACAGATGCATTTACGTCATTCAGTGCTGCAAATATTAATAGAAAGTTCCACCAAACCGAACAAAACGAAAACTAATCTTGAAATAACTTTAGAAAAACATTACCCTACAAATAACTATTCTGGCTGCCTTCTTATAAAAACAAGCACACTTGGACATACGTCATCGGCAAGTAAAGGCAATTAAGCTTTCGTTGCAACAACTTGCACACTTTCCCATGACCAAGTTACATAACGTTTAACACGAGATAATATTGAAACCTTACATATGTCCCGCACACTCACTCTCGTTTACTCTCATTTAATTACACAACAAAACAAATATTATTAAATTAATATTAATTCTTACTGAATTCTCTATTACGAAAACGAAAAATAGCGAACATTATTTAAATATAAAAATTCAAACATACTGACCTAACATTTTGTAAACTTCAGTAATGATTCCAACTGACAGCAGAGGACAAACTGTTATGCATCTGAACTGACTTTTATCTGACTAGTGTCAGTTTTTGGTAATTTTCTCTAACTTTGAAAGTATCCAAGCCAGAAAGCTGAGACTTGGCAACCAGCTTCTTTTTAATAACAAAAGGCTAACTATAAAGTTTTTTTCGAAATTGAATAAGATTTAGTATAGTTTATTTAGATTCTTAAGGGCTTAAATATTCTGTCACTTCCCACGGTAATGCTAGCGACAGGTGTCACTGTCACCACCACCAACTCCACAGCTACGAGCTCATACTGCAAGGTAGCTTACTGCAATAAAATGCTATTGCGGTTTGACTCGTGACGTTACAATTGGTCATAAATGTATTGGAAACAGTTAGCAAACACTTCTTTTGGAATTAGTCAAAGCACTGTGGTCATGCAACAATTGCAAAGCCTAGGGCTTATTTAGTGCAGGTAAACAGTAAGTAATCTGCTGGCACCAAATCTGGAGAATAAATAGGACATTTAAGAACAGTCACCTTGGATTAACTGAGAAAGTTCATCACACAGATGTTGCGAATATCCAAAGCATGATCATGGTCTTTCGAGCAATTCCTCGAGAAGTGTTTCCTGAATTTCCAAAGGGTTTACTACCAGTTTCAGAAGTCTGTTGTAGTTAATGGTGATTACTCTGAAGGCCCCTAAAGACGTTTTGTTTGCAATTCTCATTTCCTTTATTTTCTGAGACCACTGAATTTTCCATAGTCACCTTTATTACTCTAAAAATCAGTTTTATTTGGGCAGAATAGCATAGGAAATAAATTCTGTGTATTTCCATTGCAAGGAGAGCACAGTTTAATTTTTTAGTTTCCTTGTGTGTAATACACATTGACATATACATAACCATACATTAATACAATGAGATAAAAAAATGATAAAATGGAATATGCCTCTTAGGCAGTGAGGCTGATTTACACTTCTGAAAACTTCACTGCTTGAAATATTGGCCAACATAAAATTCAACACAGAATGTATATCTTAACTGAAAGCTTTGACTAAATAAAGATAAGTGAAAACCATTCCCATGCTGTTAGAAACATACACATAAAAATATGCTCCAATATAAATACAAAAAGAAGGAACTGCAGTTAAAACACTCCACAAGAACAGAAACATTTTTCAGTAAACATTTATACATGTATCTTCAAATATTTAATAGCATACATTTTCTCATTTGGTGTAAGAAATGCTGGAGATCCTTGAAAAATAAGCCTAAATAAAAAAGCTCAAAAGTGAACAGTTACATTGTTATGATCTTCGAATAATCAGAACCTGTACAATTTTTTTCAATTTAGTAGTTATACTTGTATCATAATGACTAAGGAAGCAGTAAAAGATTTAAAATATATTTAACCTTCACTAATTCCTAAAGCACTGAAAGATATTGTTGTAATTGATATTTAGAAGCCAAATAAAGCTAGAAAATTACACACACCATGATCAGATCCCTACTATATTATATACATATGACTAAGAAAGCAGTAAAAGATTTAAAATATATTTAACCTTCACTAATTCCTAAAGCACTGAAAGATATTGTTGTAATTGATATTTAGAAGCCAAATAAAGCTAGAAAATTACACACACCATGATCAGACCCCTACTATATTATATACATATGAAGTAAACTATTCCTAAGAACAGATACAAGATGAAATTAAAAATATCCTTGTGACTCCGACAGCACAGTTCATATCATGTGATATAACCAATGTGTAAACAGAAATGACTGAATTCTTGGACCTATTTGAATGAGTCTTAAATCTTACCAATCTCCCTCTCTGTAACAAACTCTTATAAACAAGATAAAGGCCTTGCTGTGGGTTCAAGCACTGCTGGATTACAGCTGACATTTCTACATAAATCTTCTTGGGCAAAGGTTGTTTTGGGGTTAACCCCAAAGAATAAAGAACATTATTGTTAACAGTACATAAATGACACCCTGCTTCTGGTGAATGATAGTAATAGTGATATGTATATGCAATACCATTAATGGCCTAAACAGTATGGAAAAAAATAAAGGTCAGAGTAGATAACTAAACTCTCATCAGAATAAACCTTCTAGAATTGTGACACCAAACAAGACACTCACATACAAACATCCTCCATAATGCATCCTTCCATCCAATAGCACACTTACACAGATTTATGGTCAACAGAGCTTTCAAATGAACCTAGATAAGAAGCACAAATCTTCAGTCTGAAATACATCTAATCACAAAATAACAGTAGTAAATGCCAGAGAACAATTTAACACTCAATAAAACAGTTGAGGAGCATCACAATTATGGGGCAACAAACCACTGTCCTGCCATCGGTAATAGAGCTCCCACAAATGTCTGTTGTAATGTAGCACAAAAACCAAAGGAAAGAGATTAAGTTAATCCACAGGTGAGGCAGCTAAGACAGGCCATCCCATCATTTTCAGAAAGAGTAAATAGAGCAAATGATGTTTTTGTTAAGTTGTAGCAGACTGTGAAGTAGTGTGATATATGCACACATAATTTTTAATGTTTGTAGCTGTAGAATTGACTCCAACTTGTCTCTCTTTTTTTTTTCTTTGTAACAGGACCTCAACAATATAACATGTATCAGACGTCACTGAGTAGCATCAAGATTACAGGGCAGCAAGTCACTGTCCTGCCATCAGTAGTAGAGCTCCCACAAATGTTTGCTATACTGTACCAAATGTAACCTAACACATACCTCAGTTACAGTTCATGTGTTTATCTGTGCCCCTGCAGCCTGTAAGTCCCATTAGTTTGTGCTCTACTGTTGTAACGACTAGATAACTTGCTCTGTGACAGATGAAAAAACGAATTTCATTTATGGGGAATGTCACCAAGCTGCAAGAGCAGTGGTATGGTTGTATGGGAAGCGTATCCATAGTGTGCCATGCTCAAACCATTTGTCTTTGCAAACATTAAAAAAATATTCTAATAATTACAAATGTGGACAGTAAATACAGCAACAAAAAATGGAAGCAACCGACAAAAGAAATGCAAATAATATTTCTTCAGCAGTAACATATAATCCAAATGACACCAATCATAAGAGGCAAAACAGATGTACGATAGAGATCTACTGAGGGAGTGTTCTGAGAACACTACATTTTATCTGATTTCATTCTGTTCACATCACTCCATCTCCTGGTGTATGGCAACAACGTACATAAATAATTACAATTTTGCAAATGTTATGTAGGAAAACTGCAAAGTGGTGTGGCATATCTATGAAAACTTTTGTTTACGGGAGATGCATTGTTTACAGATCATGGGCAAGTCAATCTTTGCAATTTCCACTGACAGTCAGTTTACAATCCACGGAATACAGAAATGGATAAAAACACAATGTTGTTCTCAATGCTTGGTGCACATTTTTCAAGACACACATCACTGGTCTCTCTTTTATTGGTGCGAATCTAAATGCACATGACTACTTACAGTTCCTAAGATTTACTGCTGCTGCAACTATTGGAAGGCATCAACTTGACATTAAGACAATCCGTGTAGTATCAGACATGACATACGCCCCTCCCTTTCTACACATACAATGACAGAGCATTCTAACAGAACATTTGAATAGTGTAGGAGCAGTTTTCCAGGAAACATAAACTAGACCGACACTTCCATACATTTATATTAAAACAAGAAGTCCATAAGGAACCACCAATCAGTCCTGAAAACGAGAAATGCCATATAGCATGGGTCTATATTGCCACATGTTCAGATGAAATTCAATGTGCAGTCACTTTATTACATGTAACAATGCTCAAGGTCAACATTTTAAGCACTTTGGCTGACAGCCACAGTAGCTAATAAACACATGAACTGTATCTGAGGTATGTGTTTGCTTGTATTTGATGCAGTAAGGCAGATGTTTGTGGCAGGACAGTGGCTTGACACCTTGTAATCTTGATACTCTTTGATCAAGTTTAATATGTGTTCTATTACGGAATCCCTGTTCGATGTGTCCTTTCAATGTCATAGAAAAAAAATTATGGCCTCATAAAAAATAAACTGTTTGTGTCAATTCTGCAGCTATAAAGACTAAAAATTACTTACACACATCACAAAATTCTTGTGATTGTCCACTACAAATCAGCAAAAATTGTACCTTGCAGTATTTACTCTTTCTGAAAATGCAGTGGGGTGATCTGTCTTAGCCGTCTCATCCTGTATATCTTACATTGTTTATCTACCTCAAAATATAGCAAATACACAGGCCACTGAAGAGCAATGTGTCATTTACAATTCTTAACAGAATCCATTACTTACTCATGGAAAAAAAATACAGATGTGGGCAGGACGAGGTGCCTAACACTTCATGATCATATATTCCAAATGAATACAACCAGCTTATCGAAACTTCTCAGCTGTTGTAAAAACACCTTTACTAACAGGAATAATAAAGGGCATCGAGGAATTGCGAGTAACACATAATAGCATCCGGGTTCACTCAGTTCTCAGAAAAATTAAAGAGAACTTCCAGGAAAAACCATCCCATAAGAAGAGAGGCACATGCTGTACAAAGGAGAGAGAACAACACAGCAAGAGAATCTGTGAGCACTGTTCCATCATCATGACCAAATGTAAGCGCCAAAAGTGAATGTCCCAGTCCTCATCTGGCCCATTACAAAGAAGAAAATAAGAGTAAACACCAAAGATGGCTAGTCATGCCATTTGTTAAAAACAGTGACTGAAGCATTACAATTTCCTATTACTGGTTACAGTACAAGGGAAAACCTTATCAGTAGTGTGAAGCAACTCATAAATTAAGCGAAACCTGCAAAGAAACAATGCATTACATGTTTGAGAAAGATGTCAGCCACAAAAGTCAGAAGACGTGCTTTGTTGGTGCTGTACATTTTAGAGATTTTGGTCAAGATAAACTTTGCATCGCTTCTTGTGCATAATCTTTCATTGATTGTATCACTACCCATCTGTTCTGTCATATACTGTGAAACTTCAAACAGTTGCGAGTGTGAATTACAGGCTTAAGTTAAATTGTGCTCTTACGATTTTTAAGGACAGAAGGCCTGTCCTCGTTCAAAACAATCTTTCTCTAATTTCATTGTACAATTACGTGAGAAATAGTTTAGTTTCAGAATTTTTGGACGCTTACAAAACTATTTTCGTAAGTTGGCGATACGAATGTTTTGGAGTATGTAATTCAATTCATAGAAAATCAGAATTTGTGGTCCACAGTTCAGCCAAAGTATACGTCACCCCTAAATTTCATTGTATATCACCACAAATAAACTTGTGTTTCTGAAACTTTTCTGAAGCTGCCATTGTCGTTTGCATGGTGTACAAGCAATGTGTAGCAAATCAGGGGTTTGTGATTTAGTTATTGTAGCAGATTATCTAACATATTACGTTATATCTAGCTTTCTCTTAAAGAGGAGTAGCTCAATATATTATCTCCATTTATAGTAAATTAGCTCTGTTTTGGAGGTTGCTAACAACTGTTGTAAACATCAAAACATTTTAGGAAACTAGTAATTTTTAGCACAGGTTTTTGTGTTGCCTTAATAGAAATCTTGTTTTGTGTATCTGCTTCAATTCTTACAGGGAAATAGCACCTTTTTAGATCAACAGATGAAAAATAATCAGCAAGTTAGATTTAAAATTGTTTGTTCACTGCCTTGTAATACATTTCACTAGCCAAAATGCAGCCCCACTGTGAATGCTGTTCTCAAACACGGATTGAGTTGGTTGACATTCGTAAGCAGCTGGAAATCACCATGACTACTATCAAACAATTGGTAGCTGCTGTGAGTCTGTGTGTTGGAAGAGCTGAGAGTTGTGTGCCTGTGGTACCTGTACCAGAGATACCTCAAGTACTGTGGATCCTGTCTCCTCTGTAGAAACTACAGGATCTGTCATTATGTGTCCACTTGATTGTGAGTGGCGTGTCAGTGGTAGAAAACAGTTCAAATGGCTCTGAGCACTATGGGACTTAATATCTGAGGTCATCAGTCCCCTAGAACTTAGAACTACTTAAACCTAACTAACCTAAGGACATCACACACATCCATGTCTGAGGCAGGATTCGAACCTGCGACCGTAGCGGTAGCGAGGTTCCAGAATGAAGCGCCTAGAACCACTCGGCCACACTGGCCGGCATCAGTGGTAGATCTAGGCATCCTGTACAGGGTGGACAGGGACCAGGGAGGACTCAAAGAGTGTTGTACTGATGCCACCAACCAACAAGTTTGAGGTGCTGTGTTCCACTGAAACTGAAACGGAGCCAGTGGGACTCACTTCACCTGTTTTGGGGAAACCTGTTTTGTCCTGTGTCAGGAGGAGGCAAACGCAAAAGGGTAGGGTCTATTAATCATCGGCAGTTCAAACGTATGGCGAATGATAGTACCCCATAGAGAAATGGTAGCAAGGAATAGGAAGGGATACCATGTGATCTTAGTGTGTATGCCTGGGGGCCTCATTCAACATGCTGAAGAGGCTATTCCAACAGTAATTGAGGGAACAGGGTGCAACCAGCTGCAGGTTGTGGGGCATGTTGGAACAACTGATGCCTATCATCTGGGCTCAGAGGTCATATTTGGGTCATTCCAGTGACTGGTAGAGAAGGCTGAGAAGAACAACCTTGCACGTGGAGTTTCACTGAAGCTCACAATTTGCAGCATTGTCAACAGAACTGGGGTGACCCAATGGTTCCAAGTCAAGTGGAATGACTGAACCAGAGACTTTGCAGGTTCTGTGACAAGCTAGGCTGTGACTTTTTGGACTTACGCCATAGGGTTGCGAACTATAGAGTCCCCCCCTAAATAGGTCAGGTGTGCACCACACATCAGAGGCTGTATTCAGGTAGCTGACTACATGTGGAGTGCACACAATGTTTTTTTTAGATTAGACGACTCTCCATTTAATCCAGATAATGATATCTGTAGAAAATCCAAGAGCATCTGTGTAAGATGGAAAGAAATGCTTCCCACAGGTGAGAATATTAAAATCCTAATTGTAAACTGCCATAGCATTTGCAACAAAGTGCTACAGTTTGAAGCATTCATGATAAGCAGTGAAGCTCGCACAATATATGTTACTGAAAGCTGGTTGAAACCTGAAATTGACAGCAGTGATATTTCTGGGGAAAATTTAAGTGTTGATTGAAAGGCTAGGCAAATGGGAAATTGAGGTGGCGTATTTGTCGCAGTAGACAAAAAAACTCAAATCCACTGAGATAGAAATCGAAGCTGCATGAGAGACTGTTTGGGCAAGAGTCAGTATCAGGGGCGGGCATAAAATGATAACTGGATCCTTCTGTTGCCTACCAGACTCATCTCCTGATCTAACTGAAAACTTTGGAGTAAACCTCAGTTCACTAGTATGTAAGTTCCATAACCACACTGTAATCACTGGTGGAGATTTTAATCATTATACAGTTAATTGTGAAAATTACAGTTTTGTTAGTGGTGGGTGTGATAAGACATCCTGTGAAACATTACTAATCACCTTCTCTGAAAACTACCTAGATAAATAGTTAGGAACCTCACTCACGATGGAAATATTTTGGACCTAATGGCAACAAACAGATCGGACCTCTTTGAGGGGGTCCACATCAAAATTAGTATCAGTGACCATGATGCGCTCATGGCAACAATGATTACCAAAGTACAAAGGACATCTAAAACACAGAGAAAGAGATACATGTTCAGTAAACCAGATAATTTATCAGTAATGTCATATCTCAATGAGGAATTTGAAACTTTAAGCAAAGGTCAGGAGCATGTAGAGGAACTCTGGTTCAAGTTTAAAAGAATAGTTAACCACGCACTGGCTAGATATTTACCCAATAGAACAGTTTGTGGCAACAATGATTACCAAAGTACAAAGGACATCTAAAACACAGAGAAAGAGATACATGTTCAGTAAACCAGATAATTTATCAGTAATGTCATATCTCAATGAGGAATTTGAAACTTTAAGCAAAGGTCAGGAGCATGTAGAGGAACTCTGGTTCAAGTTTAAAAGAATAGTTAACCACGCACTGGCTAGATATTTACCCAATAGAACAGTTTGTGGCGCCGATGAGGTCGACACCAGCATCAATATGCGTTCATCTTTGTATTCTTAGCATCGTCTTTGGACTCTGAGCATTGTCTTTAGGCTGTTCTGCCATGTTCAGTTCTTTGTGAGCCTTGCATGTGTTTAGGTGAATAAATGAACTACTGCTAAATGGGTGTTGTTTGGTGTAACCAACCTGAACATTCACCTCAAGTTCAGAGAAACTTCTAAAAGAGCAGAGATTACTGTGTAATAGGTGTAAAACAAAGCATAATGCTATAGGTAGAGAGATGCTAAATGAAACGCATTTGGCTGAGAAGAGAGCATTGCATGATGGCTTCAATGACTACTGTAGCAGAATATTGACAAATGACATTTCACAAAATACAAAGAAATTGAGGTCATATGTAAAGGCCGTTAGTGGCATCATTGTTAGTATCCAGGCCCTAGTGAGTGAGACAGGAACTGAAATTAAGGGTAGCAAAGCAAAAGCTGAAACGCTTTAACTCTGTTTTCAAATGTTCCTTTACAAAGGAAAAGCCGGGAAAATTGCTCCAATTTAATCCTCATACCACCGAAACAATGAATGAAGTAAGTATTAGAGTCAATGGTGTTGAGAAACAGCTGAAATAGTTAAAGTTGAACAAAGCTCCAGGCCCTGATGGAATCCCTGTCAGATTCTATACTGAATTTGTGGCTGAGTTAGCCTCTCTTACAACTATAATCTACCATAGATCCCTCTAACAAAAAAAAATTCCCAGTTCTTGGAAAAAGGCGTAGGTCATACCCATGTACAAGAAGAGTAGTAGAAGTGAGCCACAAAACTACCGATAAATAGCCTTGACAACGATTTCTTGTAGAATCTTAGAACTTTCCCTGAGCTCAAACGTAATGAGGTATCTCGAACAGAATGACGTCCTCAATGCCAAGTAGCATGGATTTCAAAAACATTGATCATGGCAAAAAGCTTTGGATCAAGGCAATTGGGTAGATGTGTTTCTTGATTTCCAAAAAGCATTTGACTCAGTACCACACCTATGCTTATTGTCAAAAGTGCTATCATATGGGGTATCAAGTGAAATTTGTGACTGGTTAGTCAGTTAATTAGTTAGTTATGTGTTCCATTGATCAATAGCATGGAAAACCGTTATAATGTGGAACGTGTCAAATGCACAAGAAATGCACATAGGAAACAAGTTTTATTTTTTTTATTTATTTTTTTGTTTGCATGATAGTGTTATACCTAAATATTTCTATTATCTATCCCATTCCCTTAAATGACACAAAATGCATATATTATATCTCCAGACTTATTTACTCAAATTCAAGAATTCATCTATGGTATAGATGGAGTTGTCAAGGAGGTATGATTTCAATTTGTTTTTGAAACTATTACTGCTGTCTGTCTGACATTTTATTTCATCTGGTAATTTATCAAAAAGTTTCATAGCAGCATATTTTCCCCCTTTCTGTGCCAAAGATAGGTTAAGTAGAGGATAGTGTAGGTCTTTCTTTTTTCTGGTATTGTAATCATGAATGTCACTGTTGATTTTAAACTGGCCCATGTTGTTGAGAAAAAATTTCATTACTGAGTAAATGTACTGTTGAAGCACTTGTAAGAATTCCTAACCTTTTAAACAGATGCCTACATTATGCCCACACATTATTCTAACTACTTTCTTTTGCGCAGTGACAGTGAATACCTTTTGCCTAAGTGTTGAGTTGCCCCAAAATATTATTCGATATGACATCAGAGAGTGGAAGTATGCAAAGTATGTTAGCTTACTAATTTCTACAGCCTCAAAATTGGCAATTATTCTGACTGCAAAAGTTGCTGAACCTAGTCGCTTTAGGAGATCCAAAATATGACTTTTCCAATTAAGATTCTCATCTATATGTACACCCAAAAACTTAGTATGCTCTACCCTGGCTACTGATATATATTTTATTTTTTGATGTGTTATGTTTATTGAAGGAATTATACTTTTTGCAGCAGAAAATAGGTTGTACTGTGTTTTTTCAAAGTTCAGAGCAAGCCCATTCGCAGAAAACCAATTAATAACTTTTCGAAAGACCTTATTTGTATCATTTTCTATCGGACTTTCTTTTTCTGGATTAATAATTATGCTTGTATCATCAGCGAACAGTGTCAGTTCAGCATCTTGTTTCACATAAGAAGGGAGGTCATTCACATATATCAAGAACAGGAGGGGACCCATGAGCAAACCTTGTGGAACACCTAACGCAATTTCACCCCAGTTAGGTGAAGTGGCAAACCCCTTTGAATCACTTGAAGCATATAAAGAGACTTTTTGCTTCCTGTTCTGTAGATATGACTTAAACCACTCATATGCTGTTCCATTTATACCATAGAATTGTAATTTTCTCAACATTATGTCATGCTCACACAATCAAATGGTGGATTGAGGACTTTTTGGTAGGGTGGACACAGCATCTTATCTTGGATGGAGAGTCATCATCAGATGTTGCAGTAACTTTGGGTGTGCCCCAGGGAAATGCGTTGGAACCCTTGCTGTGTATATAGTATATTAATGACCTCGGAGACAACATTAATAATAAAATCAGGCTTTTTGCAGATGATGCAACTATCTGTAATGGAGTACTGTCTGAAAGAAGCTGCATAAATATTCAGTCTGATCTTGATAAGATTTCAATGGGGTGCAAAGATTGGCAACTTGCTCTAAATGTTCAGAAATGTAAAATTTTGCACTTCACAAAACGAAAAAATGTAGTATCCTACGATGATAATATCAATGAGTCACTGCTGGAATTGGTAAACATATACAAATACCTGGGTGTAACACTTTGTAGGGATATGAAATGGAATGATAACATAGGTTCAGTCATCAGTAAAGCGGGTAGTAGGATACTGGGGAAGTGCAATCAGTCTACAAAAGACTGCTTCAAGTCACTCATGTGACTCATTCTAGAATATTTCTCAAGTGTGTGGGACACATACCAGATAGGACTAACAGGGGATATTGAATGTGTATAGAGAAGGGGAGTATGAATGATCACAGGTTTATTTAATCCCTAGGAGAGATTTGTAGGCATGAATTTTGTTGTTTAACACTAAATGAAAAGATATTAGCCTAATAACACAAGAAAGGAAACCATCTTCCACACAAAACCAAACAAGAACTGATATTAGTCATAAATGAACCATGCATCAGACATTAAGCTGCTAAATGAAATGAAAATCAGAATAAGTTAAAGAAATTGAAAACAGTTCTAAAAACAGTGTGCAGCTTTTTAAGGTCTAGACAAGTTCCTCCAAAATCTTTGGAGCAATGACATAATCAATATTCTATTGTCGTTACCAATCTAACATTATTGGTTGTTCTTAACTAGCCAATAAAATTGAACAAATCTGGACAGTTAATATACTGATTTGGTACATTAGTGGCAGAGGCTATGCAGGATCCTTTTTGAGATTAGACTTTTAACATTTAAAAACTACTGAATACAATACTACTGGTACAAATTTTCTTTTTCCTGGCACAAGGAACGAGCACAGCCATTGAATGACATTGATCTGTCAAGTACTCCTCACTGATTATGTGAAAATACACTAACAATGCAGTTGTATCTAGGAGTAAAAGATAAAAAAGAACAGTATTGCTTTGTAGTGCCGATGAAATCGACACCAACATCGATATGCATTCATCTTTGGACTCTAAGCTTTATCTTTGGCTGTTCCACCATGTTCAGTTCAGTTCTTTGTGATCCTTGTATGTGTTAAGGTTAATAAATGAACTATTGCTAAATGGGTGTGATTATTGGTTCAACCGACACGGTAATCCTCCTCTCTGGTGACCCTGAGTTGTAACGGCTTCTGTTTTCACCGTTTTACTGTGACCACGAACTCCGCGTTGGTTATTTTTGTGTGTATTACATTGACACAGCATTCGAACAATGACTTCGGTGCAGTACCTAAACGCCGGATTTTGTGATCAACATGCATTATGTTGCAGGAGATGTACACCCGCCAGGACTGCAATACGATGCCTCTCACTCGATGATTCCGCCGATTTCACCGGACGTTTCTGAGCCTGCAACAATATGTGAGGTTAGGAGGGCGCATGACTCCAGCTATCAAACGCCTTTGTTCCCACCACATGTGCCCTCCCTCATCGACTGTGCAGTTACCTCTATCAGATCTCCATGCAGTGCAGGACCAATGCCGATTTCTGCAAATGCTTCGTTGGACAACCTACTACCGCCAGGACAACAATTTGCCACGCCACAATCCCTGCAGTACCACGCAGATACCTGCCACATGGCTGGAACTGCTTTGTTCAAAGGTCTACCTCCTCAGCATCCGACCACACCCATTCCTGCCTCGGTTCAGCATCAGCACATGCCTTCCTACTTCAATACCTCGGCCTGCAACAGGAACAATAACTTGTTATTTGTGCCTGACCTCCACCTCCATCCCACTGCTACACCTCTGTGTTTTTTGCCACGACATTCACCTTATCTGCACACCGTTTTGAGTTGAGTGACTATGAACAGTGAACATTTACACATTTCATCCAATGTTCGACATCATTTCCCACACTGTACTTCTGGACAGCCCGCACCTCCGCAGCCTGCAATACAGGTGGCCTCAGCTCTGATCATACATTGAGCTTTCTGTGTACTAACACGTGCTCTCAAACTTTGAACTTTATCTCACCTGTCGCCCTCGTGCCGGCTCCAGTCGAGCTTCTGCCACCATTCTCGGCACATCTCGGTGCCACATCCATATTGGTCTACCGCAACGCATCAGTCCGAACACACCCGCAACATGTTGAGCTTCCACAACCTCAATCGACACATTATGGTGTCTCACCTGCCTCGGCCTTCCGCGTCACGACGGATCGTGCTCATCCACAATGTGTCACCTTCATGCTGCCACCCGAACAGCCGTTGTTGCAAAATCCCCTGGAGGCACACTCTCCTGGGATACTACAGCAACACCAGCTTGATTCAGGCAGTGCCCCGACAAACTCAACTCAACCTGTTTTTTCGAACATTCTACAACGCTTACAGATGCTGCCGCTATTTAATCCCGACGGAGCAACAACCTAGTTCAAAATTGTGGGTGAAGTCTTCGACCATTACAAACTCGACAAGTCAACCAGGTTTCTGTGCCTCATCAACCACCTGCATGACCAGGAGGACTTGACTGCTGATCTGGTCGACGCCCCGGACTCATCTACCCGGTACACTCTAGCCAAAGATACAGTTCTACATCGGCTTGCACTGTCAACTGAGGCAGCAATACGGCAAGTGCTCCATGTCGAGCAACTAGGCAAAGACAAACCTTCCCAGCTCTTGAGACGGCTACATGCCCTGGTCAGCGCTGATCTATTCTCTGACACAGTTCTCCTCGCCATCTGGTCAGATAAACTCCTCACATCCGCTTTGCTCTGGCTCAGAGACCTCCCGAACATGTTGAGCAAAGAATGACAATTGCTGACATGCTACACGATGCATCATTGCTATATTTCACCAGCCACTGCCTACCTGACAAGTCTCAGGTTCAGGCTCATGGCCCTGCAGCCGGACGTGGCCGGGGCCATACTGTGCCGATCACTCCGCTCGCTCTGGGAAGCAGTAAACAAGCAACTGGGACATCACCGGCTCCACCCATAGTCACGCCCCCTCCTGCAACTGAACCTGCTGCAGCCACCGAACCTCGGCCACCGCCACGAACTTTCTGCAGGAAATGCAACTGCACTACCCATACTGTTACTTCCACACACAGTTTGGTGAGGCAGCACGGAACTACAGAGCACCCTGCTACTTCCCAAATGCCTCCTGCGCACAACATGACAGGCACCCCCCAGTGCTCGGAAAACTTCGAGCTCTCCCTCTGGCTCCATGAAACACAGCTCCAGCTCTCTGATGCAGCAAAGGAATTACGGACACTACAGCAAGGACCAAGCAAGGTCAGTAAGTATGCTGAATCTGCTTGCAATCCCAGCAATCGAGCCTCCATGTGCTTACCTCCCACTACCCCTCGCATCTGTGCTATCAAGTCTAGCATAATGTGTAGTGACAGTTCTGCAGGGGCACACCCTCCTAACACGGCAGCGTTTGACACTCAACTGGACACAAGTGCGCATCCATGACAAGCGTCACGTGTTCCCAAACTGACAGCTCCTACCCCTCCCTTCGTGGACAGCACCTCAAACTACGCAACTTTGGCTCCTGCGTGCCGCCATGCAACCGCCACTGACAACACAAACAGTGCACTCGCACCAAGCGTTTTGCCCGCGACTGTGCTGCCACAGGCCGCATCCACAGACAATGGACTCACTAACGGCTCACGAGCTCATCTGACCACGGTGCCACTGCTTCGGGATGGCGGCAACCTTGTTGCATTTACTCCTGGGACACTTTGCTGCCTCGGCACACGTTGGATCCGCCGAGTGGCTCCAAACACCATGGCCATGGCTCGCCTACCCCACCCGCCACACATTGTAAACAAACCACCACCCGTGCAGCTGGCAACATGTCCGTCATCACCAACGGCACAGTTCACAAGCTTCGCCTCATGCCAAGTTCCCCGATCTCCAGCAAACCATGTCAATTTTGTCCTGAGTGCCTCTTGGACCTTAAAATTCAGATTTCTGAACTACTAAGCTCCAGTGTCATTGAACCCTCTGCCAGTAGCTGGTCTATGCCCATACATATGACACTCAAGAAAGACGAGTCTCGGCGCATGTGCGGAGACTACCGTCGACTAAATGCATGAACAATTATGGACGCCTACCCCATACCCAACATTGCCAACTTTACCAGTTCCCTCGCAGGTGCGACCACCTTCTCTGTCATTGATTGCAAACGGGCCTACCATCAGATCACCATGGCTCCTGAATACATCAAGAAGACAGCAATCACCACCCCGATCGGGTTATTGCAGTTTCTATTCATGCCCTTTGGTCTGAAAAACGCAACCCAGACCTGGCAACACTTCATCAACAAAGTGCTATTCAACCTAAAATTCTGCTTTGCATATCCTGATGACATTCTTGTGTTCAGCTCCTCCATCAAGGACAACATTCGACATGTGCAAACTGTTATGAACACTCTCGCGGCAGCAGGCATCGAGAACAACCAGGACAAATTGCAGCTACATCAAGCTGCTGCCACTTTTCTTGGTTTTTGGGTCTCTGCCAACGGCATTTCACAGGCCCCTGAGAAAGTATGAACAATACTAAACCTACCCAGACCTTCGTTATTCAAAGAGCTCTGGCGCTTTCTGGGGACGGTTAATTATTATTGCCAACATCTACCTCGGACTGCGGAGATTCAAGCTCCACTGATGGATGCCTTGGCAGGCACCAACACTTCTGGATCTCGGCCCGTTCCATGGACCCCTGCTATGACTGACTCTTTCACTGCCCTCAAAAATCTTCTTGCCGAGGCCTGCACCATCGCGCATCCTCATCCCAATGCGATACTGCCATCAGTGCTGTCCTTAGCCAAACTATCAACAGCCAAACTTTGCCTATGCAGTTCTTCTTGCGCCAGCTCACCAATGCACAACGGAAATATTTCGCGTTTGACAGGGAGTTAATCATCTATGAAGCGATTAAGCATTTTAAGACTGACGTTGAGGAATGCCCTTTCTATGTTTTAACTGACCACAAACCCCTGGCTGCGTCCATTACAAACCCGCCAGCTGACCCGCCTCCTCGCTGCTTCAGATACATATCTCAGTTCACCACCGATGTCAGACACATAAAGGGTGCTGACAATATAGTTGCTGATTTCCTTTCATAAGTCGAAGTCGTCCATTCACTGTTAGACCTTTCTGAACTGCCTAATCTCCAAACCACCAACGATGAGACACAAAACCTGATTTCAGACTCTACTTCTTCACTACACTTCGTCCGCACCACCTTCCCTGGCATTGCTGGTGAGATCTGTTGCGACGACAGTATGGGCACGTTATGGCCCCTCATCCCAACCACGCTCCGACAAGCTGTCTTCAACGCATTGCATAATTTAGCCCACCCCGGTGTTTGTGTGTCCACCTGCCTTGTAGCGGAGTGCTTTGTGTGGAGAAATGTCAACAAGGACTGCCAGCAATGGGCACGCTCTTGCATCGTGCGCCAACACTGCAAAGTACACAAGCACACTTCATCCCCCCTCGGTGCCTTTTCTATCCCTCCTGGGCGTTTCCAGCATATTGATATTGACATTGTTGGCCCTCTCTCCCCCTCTAACGGCTTTCGTTATGTTCTCTTGTCTATCGACTGAACAACTCGCTGGGTCGAGGCTGTACCCTCCCCAATATTATGGCAGAATCTGTTGCGTCGTCATGGATGTCACGTTTCGGATGTCCAGCTACGGTCACGACTGACCAAGGCAGACAATTTGAGTTGGCCCTGTTCAACGAGATTTGTAACATTTGTGGCATCTGGCGCATCTGTACCACACTATATCACCTGCAAAGTAACGGGATAGTCGAGCGCTGGCACCGCACTTTCAAGGCGGCTCATCGATGCCACTACTCTCTATCGACAGAGGTCCTTCCCCTTGTGCTACTCAGCATTCGTGAGATCTGTAAGGAAGACCTCAAAGGCACAATAGCCGAGTTCGTATACGGCCAGAACATTGTTCTCCCTGGCGAACTTGTGAGCCCTTCCGCTTCTCTCTCTCGGTCTGACTAACCTTCCTTCGTGGACCGCGTCAGACACCACTTCATCAACCTCCATATCCCTCTGCCTGCCAGCCATTCCCACCCTAAGGCTCACATCCCGAAATCTCTGGACAATTGCGAGTACGTCATGCTCTGAGATGACACTGTCTGCTCTCCCTTCCAACCTCCATATAACGGTCCGTACCGAGTTCTCCATCAGTCAGACAACACCTATGACATCCAGATGAAAGATTCTCTCTCAACAGACTTAAGCCTGCTTATGTCGAGCCTTCTTCTACCCCCCTTCAGGCCACGACCACGCCCTTCACTGTTGTGGCTCACGACGCTCCGACCACTCCCTCCACTTCGGACTTACACACTCCGTTGAGTGACTTCCAGCTCCAATCATCAAGCTCTCCTCCGACCTCGCTCTCTACTCTGGTCTCATGCACTCCATCGAGTGACCACATGCTCCCCATGTTGAGCTTACCTACGATCATGCCCTCGCTGCTGGGCCCTTCGCCGGTCCCTTCGACCACTCCACCGTCGCCGGCCTTGCCCTATCGAGGTTTCTCATGCCCCCCGTCTTGAACGTGCCTGCACGCGAGGTGTTTGTGCCTGTCCCCCTGGACATAATCCACAACATCTCAATAATACTGCGTGGTTATACACTATTCGTCGTGTGTTTCTCTTCATCCAGTGCTCATGACCCAACCTCCGTGATTCCCTGCCACCTAGTGAAATGTGTTCCTCTCCCACCCGACGTCGAAATGGAGATGCTTTGTGTGTTTGCCACGCCCACCGGGGACATTGTTGTTGTCGTTCTGTTCCACCCACAAACCGCTGGCCTACCTTTCGCCGCATGACCAGCATGACCAGTACAACGCTCAGCTCACTTCAACGACTTCCAGGTTCAGTGGCCGAACCTTCCTACCCACACAGCTCCCCGACGATGCTGTCGAGCTGACCGTGGCTCCCACGGACCACCCCTGCCGACACCATAGTCACCCCCCCCTCCCCCGGCCTCTCAAGAGTACTCCGTACTGCAGGGAGGGGGGAGGGGGGTGGGGGTGGTATGTGGCGCCGATGAAATTGACATCAACATTGATATGCATTCATCTTTGGACTCTAAGCTTTATCTTTGGCTGTTCTGCCGTGTTCAGTTCAGTTCTTTGTGATCCTTCTATGTGTTAAGGTTAATAAATGAACTGTTGCTAAATGGGCGTGATTATTGGTGCAACCAACCCGGTAATCCTCCTCAGCTTTACTACATGTGAATGTGCAAGTCAGCTAACTTCTCTCATCATATGCACTATGATCAATTGAAGATAAGTTATATATGTTAATTTGTCATGCCCAGAACATACATTTTGTAGGTGATGATAGTACAGAAATGAAAGTTCTTAAATTAAAATAAACTTTAGGTTAGGTTAAGTTAGTCTCAGTGAAAGTAAAGGACATGTAGCTCACTGGTCCTTGGTTATGCAAATTTTGTCACTGTACGACTGACAATCACATTGTTTAATTAAAAACCAAAGTTTTCCAAAATTCTTGAAAACTCGTGGGCTTGAAACTTTTCATTGTTCTATTCCAATAACTGACACAATTTTCACTGTACCTGTAAGACTAACTGAGGCAAATAATAAACAATGCTTAAATAAAATTATTAGCCAGTTTTAAGTCCAAAAACAATTATATTAGTATTATGAATCTATAATCAGTACTAGACTTGGTAGATGGCCTACATGGTGTTGTTGTAAAGGCATTGAACACTAAATTTTGCTACCCTGTCTCATTCCATTCAAACTGAACAAACGTCATACCCAAATAATTTTACTGCTGACAGGATGTAGAATTTTTTTCTTATTTCCATAATGTTTTGACTCCAGATTAAAAACTGGTTCTCTGCATGGAAACATCTAACTTACTATATCAGAAATTTCAGACTTAGTTATAACCTCTTTATTGTTAGATATGGATATTCTTGACCTTCCTCCAGGATGACTCCCACAACCTGCCAAGATCTTTTTCCTTCTATTGATTGCAGAGGAATGAATAGGAATGTAATTCCCATAATTTTTTTCTTGATTGACATGTGACAGATAAAACGACAATTAAAAGAAATACGCAGTTACACTACTGGCCATTAAAATTGCTACACCACGAAGATGACATACTATAGACGTGAAATTTAACCGACAGGTAGAAGATGCTGTGATATGCAAATGATTAGCTTTTCAGAGCATTAACGTAAGGTTGGAGCCGGTGGCAACACCTACAACGCGCTGACATGAGGAAAGTTTCCAACCGATTTCTCATACACAAACAGCAGTTGACTGGTGTTGCCTGGTGAAACGTTGTTGTGATGCCTTGTGTAAGGAGGAGAAATGTGTACCGTCACGTTTCTGACTTTGATAAAGGTTGGATTGTAGCCTATCACGATTGCGGTTTATTGTATCGTGACATTGCTGCTTGCGTTGGTCGAGATCCAATGACTGTTGGTGGATTATGGAATCGGTGGGTTCAGGAGGGTAATAAAGAACGCTGTGCTGGATGCCAATGGCCTCGTATCACTAGCAGTCGAGATGACAGACATCTTATCCACATGGCTGTAACGGATCGTGCAGCCACATCTCAATCCCTGAGTCAACAGATGGCGACATTTGCAAGACAACAACCATCTGAACGAACAGTTTGATGACATTTGCAGCAGCATGGACTATAAGCTTGGAGAACATGGCTGCGGTTACCCTTGACACTGCATCACAGAGAGGAGCACCTGCGATGGTGTACTCAATGACGAACCTGGGTGCATGAATGGCAAAACGTCATTTTTTCGGATGAATCCAGGTTCTGTTTACAGCAACATGATGGTCACATCCGTGTTTGGTGACATCACGTTGAACGCACATTGGAAGCATGTATACGTCATCGCCATACTGCCGTATCAACTGGCGTGATGGTATGGGTGCCAGTGGTTACACGTCTCGGTCACCTCTTGTTCGCAGTGACAGCACTTTGAACAGTGGGCGTTACATTTCAGATGTGTTACAACCCGTGGCTCTACCCTTCATTCGATCCTTGCGAAACCCTACATTTCAGCAGGATAATACACAACCGCATGTTGCAGGTCCTGTACAGGCCTTTCTGGATACAGAAAATGTTCGACTGCTGCCTTGGCCAGCACATTCTCCAGATCTCTCACTAATTGAAAATGTCTGTTCAATGGTGGCCAAGCAACTGGCTCATCACAATACGCCAGTCACTGCTCTTAATGAACTGTGGTATCGTGTTGAAACTGCATGGCAGCTGCACCTGTACATGCCATCCAAGCTCTGTCTGACTCGATGCCCAGGCATATTAAGGCCGTTTTACGGCCAGAGGTGGTTGCTCTGGGTACTGATTTCTCAGAATCTATGCACCCAAATTGTGTGAAAATGTAATCACATGTCAGTTCTAGTATAATATATTTGCCCAATGAATACCCGTTTATCATCTTCATTTCTTCTTAGTGTTGCAGTTTTAATGGCACCTTACAAAATTTTGATGTTTGTCAAAAATACTTGATTTGACTACATTATAATTAGCCTTATCTTCATTTTTTTGTTTGTACAAACATAATTTTTTTTAAATTGTGAAAGAGTTCAACTTGTTTTTTCCTTGTGGTATACAAGTTTTTGTTTTGATGAGCCAGTGCCACACTGCCTGTAGCGTATAAAATACACTCAACAAGGTTTTTGAAACTGGGAAACATCTTCTGATTACATTATGCTCTGACTGACTGTCATCAGTGAGAAACACACTTGGTCTGTGGAGACTTTCCCCAAAAATATTTTTTCCTACTAACTCTAGAAGCCTATTTCCAAAGCTTCACAGCTTTCTGATGAAGTCACTATAATGTCCATTGGCAAGCTGTGCATGAGTTACACAAAAACTCTGCTACCATCACAGTCTAGAGAACCTGCGGAACCTATAAAAATCACTTTGAATGCAGCTTTTATGTGTAGGTGCACTTGCTGCATCAGTGGTCAACATATGCTGAAAAGAGAATACATTAATATTAATACTAGCAGCATTTATGCAAAATATACTTGATGGGCTAAATGAAAGTTCTCTCTTACTGTATTATATAATCATCACCACTCACAATCATCTTAGAACACAGAGTCCCAACTCCCTTCTAATCTCTGCTGCAAGAGTCTCCTCCCTTCTTTTTATTGAAATCCATTGGTCTGTACGACTTCTTGAATACTTTTGCATTTGCAGAAATAAAAATCTGGACACTTACTTCTGTATGCAATAACTAAAGGGTGATGATAATGAGGTCCCATACTACAAGGAGTGTAGAGGACGATGCGGTTACCGAATAAAATTTGGCTGAATATCATCTTTCACTTCATGTGGTATTTGTCTAAACCTTAAAGAAGCAGTGATTATGATTCAATGTCAAGTTTCACATGGCATTTCTTTGTTCAACTGAGATTTTTTTGAAATTTGCCGTGATACTTATCATGCATAGCATGCATTGTGACTGTCATTTTTGATGGTTGGTGTTTTTTGTCACCTTCTACACTGCTGAATCACGAGTTTTCTCAAGATGTGTGTTATGGTGACAGGTTAATCTTTGCTTAAAAATGACAACTTTTCCAGGAACTTGTTCAGTGTGCCTTACTGAGTGTGCTGTTTTACTTTTACCTTGAAACTGTGCCAAGTATTGACTAAATATGTCTCTTAATTTAGCTTCTACTAGTTAATTTAGGGTTCTTAGTTCCAGCACATCACTGGCATTGTACTCAACATCCAGCACATATGTTTTCCATTGTGGAAGAAATCCTGTTGAGAAAAATAACACTGTGTATTGGTAAGATGCCAAACTGAGAATCTAGCTCTCTTGAACCCATGAAGAAAACATGTACAGTGGACACCAGAATGTTGCAAATTCTATGAAGAAAGACACCAAGCATTGTTAAATTATCAGACAAAATAGAAGAAAATGCCAGCAGCCTAAGAAATACATAATTACCACAAAACCAATTCTGCAGACTACTACAAAATCTTTGGGAAACAACTACAACTGTATAAGACCCCCTCCCCCCCCTCCCACACACACACACACACACACACACACACACACACACACACACACACACACAAATACTGAAAGGGGAAGAGAGAAGAATGGCACACAGTAACAAAGAAACAGTTGAAGTCACAGCATAAGCATTTAATAAACTTTTGAACAGCAAACAACCCAAAGAAATCTTACGAATCAATGTAGATATCCTGATAAAATCCAAAATCAATGAATTACTGTCCAGTTTCCCAAGAGGTGTGAAAAGAACTCAAATGGGAAAAAAAATTATTTGGCATATGGCGAAGCTCATGCTCTTGTTGGTGTGTGGAAAAATTCAAGTGACACACTCAGGACCTCCTTACACTAGGCTTTGGATAACTGAACAATTCCCCCAACATTATACCACAGCCATCATCCACACTCTATGCAGGAAGAACGATAAGAGCAATCCAGACAACTGCAGGGGAATCTCTCTCCTTGACTGCACACCCAGGATTTTATTGAAGATTCTGTATGGAAGAATCGAGGAACAACTAGAACAGGAGTTAGGGGAATATCAGGGAGGTTTCAGACCACGAAGAAGTTGTGTAGAGCATATCATTAGATTAACATCAATTACAGCATACTAAAGGGAACAGAGCAGACATCTAGCAGTAACAGTTGTAGACTTTAAGAGAGCATATGACTGTTCCCACAGACCTTCAGAATTAAAAACCGTCAGGAATCCATGACTAAATTACTCTAACCAACACTGAATCAAAAGTATTTCTGAGCCATTTCCCATAAAATGAGCTGAAGATAAGGTGACTTCGCATCATAATTACCAGTACTATTCAGCTGTGCACTGGAATACATAATCTGAGAATGGTACAAGGTTAACCCAAAGAAGGTAAGAACTGGAAGTGCAAAATATGATGTAAGTTTAAACTGTTTGGGATTTGCTGATGATCTTGCTCACATAGCCAATAAAGTTCAAGAGACCAGACACAACTTAAATTATGACAAGAAATAACACAGACAATGTGCCTTATGATATCATTTGAAAAAACAGGAGATCATACTAACTGATCCACCACTTACAAACAAAACTATAACTGAGGGAGAGGAAATCAAAACTGTTTATAAATCTAAATATCTCAGTGAAATCACAATATACTATCTACATGAGAAACCAATGTGGCAAAATAGAATAAAAAAACTAAATAAAGCGAATTACATTACCTAAGAAACAACAAAAAAGTATGGTGACAGAGGGGCAGGGGAGACAATGTGGATGTTAACAATGAAGTACTGTGCCAATGCAGAGAATTCGAGCAGCAAAAGTTAGCAGACAATGCAACTGGTGCAGAGGTTTGTGAAGATAAATTGACATTGGAATAATTGGTTAAAATGAGTGACAGTGAGGTTAAAGACACTGTGGTAAGTGGTGGTGGGCAGGGGGTTAACATTGAGGATAGACACAAAGAAAGTAATGCACTTAGGAAAGAAATGGAGAATTTCACTTTGTAGATGAGAATGAAGTAGTAATTAAACATGAACATAAAGATGAGAGTGGATTTAGGTCAGGACTAGACTTGCCGTTGGATGACACTCGAATTATATAAACAAAATGTTGAGGGCTTCAGCCACTACTACTACTACTACTACTACTACTCCGTAGAGTGAACAAAGAAATAAACAGTTCCAAATTGATGGAACAAGTAAATACTGAGCGATAATTAAGTGATGAAAATCAAGAAGTGGGGCAAGAAACATGAGACGAGTGATATGGGTCAGGTTTGTTTAAATATTTGAGAGAGAGTTTTACTCATATAAATTCCAACATGCTTGTTTTAAAATCAGAAGGTGTTGAAGAGTGACATTAGTACATTAAGTAGTGACTTTAAAGAAGAATTAAAAGAGGAAGTTGGTAGTATAAAGAATGATGTCAAAGAAACAATATCAGAAACTGTCATAATTAATACTAATCTTACAAAATTTGTAAAGGAAAAGAAAGATGTAACAGAACATTTTGATTCAAGTAGTAAGAGGATGGAAGTTACTGATTTTTGTCAGTACAATTTAACTGCATTAATGTCTGCTTGTTCTTTTGACGATTATAATGAAATTATTTGCGATATGAAGCAGATTTTGAGAAAGTGGGGAATAGGTAAAGAATATTGATGTAAAAATGCTACATTTAATTATGCTGAGATAAGTGTGTAGGTAGTGATGAAGCTGTTGGGAAAGTAAATGATTTGGGGCAAGAAGCTATTGACAAAGGAGAAAGTGAGTTATTAATACTTACTTGTTAGTAATGATGTAGATGAGGAACAGTCTGTTGACACTAAGGTAGTTGTTGTAATGGGAACAATTTGTTTACCAGTACCAAATGAAGTGGTTAGTCAGGCTGATGAGTTTATTGAGGAAAATACATGTGAAGTGTCGCCAATCAGTAGTAACGCAAGTTCTGAATGACTGAAGTAGAAGTAAACAGAATTGACCAAAAGTGCATGGATGCATCTGAAACCATGAATAAATGTGATACCAGTGTGAATGGTTTTCACTGAACAGAAAGTTGTTGACATTAATGTTGGTATCTTGCTGAATACTGAGTCAGAATGTGTGTAATTAATGAGTAATGATCCACACAAGATAGATAGCAGTGTGAATGGATGTCATAATGATAAAGGAATTAGACTTTGATAACTAACAGTAATGTAAGTGCTCTGCCACAAATTGAATTTAAAGTAAATAAGATTGAAAATGAATATGCCATAGTTTGAGATGAAATGATTAACCAAGCTGTTGATCTGAAGGTACTTCAGACAAATATGAACATAAATACTGATATGTGTGGTGGTGGTGATAATGAATTGATAGTGGATGGAATGCAAGGAAATAATGTTTATATTCAGGATCTGTGAGTTAATCAGGAAAATGTTCATGTAAATACTGATGATTTGGTGTGAAAAGAGAGTATGTGCAGGCACTAAATGAAAGTATTGATGGCACTGTTAGCAAAGAATGCAAAACTGGTAATTAGTTATTAGGTAAGTGAACTTCAATTAATAAATGTCAGTATAAGTAATGCTGTGCTGAGTTGTAGACAGAAAGCAGAAAAGTCATTAAATTAAAGAAACCAGTTCTTAGTTTATCAGTGATTGATATGCACATAGCAATAGAGGTAGGTAAAGAAGTGGACAGATTTCAAAAAGTGGTATTAAGTGAGAAACTGCAAAAAGTTATTTTCCTCGTAAATTTCCAAAAAATAATTTTCAGTACCAAGGTTCAAAAAGTAAATTTCACTACTGTCTGGCATATGATTTTCAGTGAATATGCACAGAAAGCAATCTTGTATGAATAAGAATCAGGAACTAATTTTCGATGCAAATGCATTGAGAACAATTTTGAATGCAACTGTAAAAGAAATAAATTACAATATAAATATGATAGGCAGTGCATTTGGATTTGTTGGGGGTGAGATGTTCAAATAATTGGTTGTGTTCTGCTGTGATTTGGTAGTTATTCTGAAAAATTGATGTTCATCTGAAATCAGTAGTGCAACGTTTCATGGAAGAGCAGGGGCTCAAAGCTTGCTTTAAATGTACAAAAATGTAAAATTGTGCACAAAATGAAAAAAAGTAGTATCTTATGACTATAATATCAATGAGTCACTGTTGTAATTGGCCAATTCACACAAATACCTGGGTATAACACTTTGTAGAGAGATTAAATGCAATGATCACATAGGCTCAGTTGCAGGCAAAACAGGTACTAGACTTCAGTTTATTGGTAGAATACTTGGGAAGTGGAGTCAGATTGTAAAGGAGATTGCTTACAAGTCACTCATGCAGCTGGTTCTAGAGTACTGCTAAAGTGTGTGGAACTCATACCAAACAGGACTAAGAGGAGGTATTGAACGCATACAGAGAAGGGTAGCACAAATGGTCACAGACTTGTTTGATCTGTGGGAGAGTGTCACAAAGATACTGAAGAAACTGAACTGGGCCAACTCTTCAAGGTAGTCATAAACTATCGAGAGTGATTCTAATAACAAAGTTTCAAGAATCAGCTTTAAATGATGACTCTAGGTATATAGTACAACCCCCTACGTATCCCTCACATGGAGATCATGAGAATAAGATTGGAATAATTACAGCATCCACAGAGGCATTAAAATAGTAATTTTTCCCACATTCCATACATGAATGGAACAGAAATAAACCCTAATAACTGGTACATTGGAATGTACTCTGTGCTATGCATATCAGTGGTTTGCAGAGTGTAGTTGTAGATGTAGATTCACTGTGGGCCTACAAGCAAGTAGGGGGTTTAGTGCTCTGTATTGGATTCATTATGTGATGATAATGATTCCTGAACTGAGTGCTCTCATTCTTTGGATTCTTAAGACAATCCCTTCTATTATCCGGTCAGCAGTGTGTATGATGATCAGCATTATTCTTTGACTTTCGTGTGATCTTTAGTGTAGTAATATCTTTGAGTAAAGTTTCATCTGTGCTAGTAATTTAGATTGGATTAATGATTATAATTAATGGAACTATAAGAGCAAGGAAGCAAGGACAATATAAAACACATGTATCATATTTGGTACAATTGCACTGGTGGAGTGTTTGTTTTAGTTTTGGAGATCACAATGAGAATAATTTTGTTTCAGTACAAATAAATTTCTGTCAACCAAATGATAAGATGAAGGGAAAATGAAAGGTGTGTGAGAATACGTGAAAAATTTGCAAGTATCTGAAAATCATATTCAATATCTAAAGTAATCAGCTAATGTGTGGAGTCACCAGGAATTTGTGCACCAGCATAGGTAAAGAAAGAGAAAACACCTTGAATGCATCGTATAGTACTATTTGTATAAAAGTTCATGCTCAGTGCAATTAGTTAGGGAGATTTTTCCATCTGTGTGAAAATGCCCTGCTGTAGCCACTCAGGCATCAGTAGGTAAAAGTAAGTACAGTTGCCTATAGCAGTGTATGTGGAATGAGGAAGCTTATTACAGGGTGGTCCATTGATAGTGATTGGGCCAAATATCTCACGAAATAAGCATCAAACGAAAAAGCTACAAAGAACAAAACTCATCTAGCTTGAAGGGGGAAACCAGATGGCGCTATGGTTGGCCTGCTAGATGGTGCTGCCATAGGTCAAACGGATATCAACTACATTTTTTTAAATAGGAACTCCCATTTCTTATTACATATTCGTGTAGTACATAAAGAAATATGAATGTTTTCATTGGACCACTTTTTTTGCTTTGTGACAGATGGCGCTGTAATAGTCACAAATAAAAGTATAATGTATCACGTAACATTCCGCCAGTGCGGATGGTATTTGCTTCGTGATACATTACCCATGTTCAAATGGACCATTTACCAATTGTGGAAAAGGTCAATGTATGGCTATTGTGATCAAAATGCCCAACAGGCATGTGCTATGTATTCTGCTCGGTATCCTGGATGACATCATCCAAGTGTCCGGACTGTTCGCTGGATAGTTACGTTATTTAAGGAAACAGGAAGTGTTCAGCCACATGTCAATGTATGGCTATTGTGATCAAAATGCCCAACAGGCATGTGCTATGTATTCTGCTCGGTATCCTGGATGACATCATCCAAGTGTCCAGACTGTTCGCTGGATAGTTACATTATTTAAGGAAACAGGAAGTGTTCAGCCACATGTGAAACGTCTACCATGACCTGCAACAAATGATGATGCCCAAGTAGGTGTTTTAGCTGCTGTCGTGACTAATCTGCACATCAGTAGCAGACAAATTGCGTGAGAATCGGGAATTTCAAAAATGTCGGTGTTGAGAATGCTACACCAAAATCGATTGCACCCATACTATATTTCTATGCACCAGGAATTGCATGGTGACATCTTTGAACATTGTGTACAGTTCTGCCACTGGGCACAAGAGAAATTACGGGATGATGACAGATTTTTTGCACGCGTTCTATATAGCGATGAAGTGTCATTCACCAACAGTGGTAACGTAAACCGGCATAATATGCACTATTTGGCAATGGAAAATCCACGATGGCTGCGACAAGTGGAACATCAGCGACCTTGGTGGGTTAATGTATGGTGCAGCACTATGGGAGGAAGGATAATTGGCCCCCATTTTATCGATAGCAATCTAAATGGTGCAATGTATGCTAATTTCCTACGTAATGTTCTACTGATGTTACTACAAGACGTTTCACTGTATGACAGAATGGTGACATACTTCCAACATGATGGATGTCCGGCACATAGCTTGTGTGCAGTTTAAGCGGTATTGAATAGCATATTTCATAACAGGTGGATTGGTCATCGAAGCACCATACCATGGCCCGCACATTCACCGGATATGGCGTCCCCGGATTTCTTTCCATGGGGAAAGTTGAAGAATATTTGCTATTGTGATCCACCAATAATGCCTGACAACATGCGTCAGTGCATTGTCAATGCATGGGTGAACATTACGGAAGGCAAACTACTCGCGGTTGAGAGGAATGTCGTTACACATATTGCCAAATGCATTGAGGTTGACAGACATCATTCTGAGCATTAATTGCATTAATGTGGTATTTACAGGTAATCATGTTGTAACAGCATGCATTCTCAGACATGATAAGTTCACAAAGGTACATGTATCACATTGGAACAACCGAAAAAAAAAATGTTCAAACATACCTATGTTCTGTATTTTTATTTTAAAAACCTACCTTTTACCAACTGTTCGTATAAAATTGTGAGCCATATGTTTGTGACTATTACAGTGCCATCTATCACAAAGCGAAAAAAGTGGTCCAACTAATACAATCATATTTCCTTATGTACTACATGAATATGTAATAAAAAATGGGGGTTCATATTTAAAAAAACACAGTTGATATCCATTTGACCTATGGCAGCACCATCTAGTGGGCCAACCATAGCACCATCTGGTTTCCCCCTTCAAGCCAGACAAGTTTTGTTCTTTGTAGTTTTTTCGTTTGACACTTATTTCGTGAGATATTTGGCCCAGTCATAATCAATGGACCGCCCGGTATGTAATAATAATTTTTTACTATAGATACTATAGATAACATTGGCATAGAAACAAAACTAGTAGAGATATACTGGTCAATTTTTTAATTTCTTTGTATTCAGCTGTTTGTCTCTATAAGTGGTAGCAGATGGACATATGATGGACTCTGCTGATTTAATATTGTTAAAAAATGTTTATTCCAATTGTACATTAAAAAGTATTATAGAAATTTAACGAGATAGCAAAGTTTATTTGTACATTCAGGATGACAATACCCATCTATTCATCATTTCGTGATGTGCCAAGAATCCTACATCAAGAGGATTGAAGCAGTCAAGAATAATTTGTGTGAGCAGAAGAGGGGTAATCCGGAACCAGTATTGTCATACCATGCTCTATGCACAATTGCAGTAACAAGAATTACATAAATATAAGTGCTGAATATATGTATTGAATATTGAGGGTCTGTTGATATTAATGCCAGTTAAAGTTCACTCAGGATATGTGTACCTTCCAAATTTTTAGGCAGTGTGGTTTCAGCTCTCTGAGACTGCAGACGTGTGAGCAAATTGTGTTTGCATGAGTGTGTGTGTGTGTGTGTGTGTGTGTGTGTGTGTGTGTGTGTGTGTGTGTGTGTGGGTGGGTGTGTATATGTGTCTACTGCTGGCAAAGGCCTTAATGACTGAAAGCTATAATTGTGCGAATCTTTGTTGTGTCTATCGCGACTCAGCATCTCCGCTATATGGTGAGTAGCAGCTTTCCTTCTCTGGTATTGTTTCAAATCTTTTTTCAATTATTCTTCCAAAATTTCTTTTTTTAATTAGTTAAGCAGCAATTATTAATCAGTTTCCATTATATATTACATTTTATTCCCTCCTCCCCCTGACACTATTCAATGGTGACTATTCAAAGGACGGCGCCGAGTGGAATACAAACAGACCTTTCAGTTGTTGAGATAGAAATTTATTGAGATAAATGATCCATTTATTCCTTACAAGGCACCAATGAGGCCTTTGTTGCATTTGTTACATGTCCTTGAGATTGTGACTATTAACAACTTGAAGGAGCAAATTAAAATTAAATTCTGCCTACAAACGAGACATGCCAGGAATGCGGATTTCAGAGGTTAAGGTAGGAAGCTGCTACGCTGTATGCTTATATGGCCATGCTTGGCACCATCTCTCTCATAGTAGATAATCTCTTTTCCTTCCAATTAACATCCCTATATGGGAAGAGCATTTCCATAGGAAACACGAAAATTTGTGTAAAGTTAACATCAAAGTGCAAAATAATTCACTCAAATTCTGTAAGACTGTATCAGAGAATAATCAGGTTCATTAACGAATATGCATATGAAACTGCTTTAATTGAAAAGTACCGATACAAACAAAATTTCATTTTTGAAAATCTTTTTTTTTTCATAATTTTGTTAAACACTGTTCACAGCGGAGTCGAAGGAAATGGCCATTGTTGAAAAATCATTACAAAATGCAATATGCCAAGATGTTGGAAATCTGATGTTTGCAACAATTGAAAGTAATGCTCCGACTTGTGAACTGGCTGATGGCTGCCAAAACAACCAGGTTGGCATCCCACTATTAAAAATTCATGACACTGGTGATATAATTAATCATGATGTCACTTTTATGATGCTCGGTGAGACAGTTTCTCAGTTCTCACCAGGAAACATTTTTCCAAATAGTGAAACTGGAGCATGCGACAGCGAAAATTCCTTTGAGTATTTGCTTAAGATGTTTCGAACGCAAGCACAGGAAACAGTTCACAAACAAAATGCAAATACTAGTGAGACACACACTGTGGCACAGCTCATGCAACTAATAACATAACAGTTTGCGTAGCAAAATCAGGCAATTAATGATTTCAAGAATAGTATTAGTCAAAAATTCAGTGAGGTGAGCAAAACTATATGCACTGAATTATCTGACGAATTATCTGGTTAGGTTCACAGAGCTAGGTAAACAACTAAAAAAGAGATAATTACTGATATGTCCTGCAATATAAATACGTTAATGGAAAAGGTAACATCCATTGACTATAAACGGGAACAACTTGCAAGAGAGTTACAAAACCTTAGTGAAGCATATTCTCAAATTCAGGAGACTCAATCCCGAGTGGATGCATCGGTAAAAAATATGATGAATGCAGTCAGTGAGCTGCAAGATGTATGCAGAAACCTACCTACAGAAATACACAAGTTGAGTCTAAGAGTAGATCAGTTAAGTTTAGCACCAGAAGTTGCCAAAAAAACAGAGAGATAAATTATGTGCAGATGTAAAGGGAATAACTGAAAAGGCTGAAGCCGGGATGCAGGATAAGGACAACACCCTTACTGAAAAGGTAGTGTCAGAACACAAAATTTATATAGATATTGTAGAAGAAGCTCTAAAAGCGAAAGAAAGTCAACTTCCAGCTAAAATACACTCAGGTTTAAAGGAAGCAGAGGAAAGGTTATGAAACAGTGTTGATAAAACTACTGACATTCCAAAACAACATATGACAGAAAAGAAACATATGTTTTGAGAGAAGTTAGATACCTTCACTGGTTACCCACCATATAGGGTTAGCCCATTGCCAGAAAATAGTGAAGGTTGCACAATGCAACAACACTTGCCAGCAATTGCACCTGTCAAGCAAGTGCAGTTGCCATGCACTACCCCACAAGCGAACATAAACATACCTGTCACTGACAGTGAGGCGTGTTTGTCAACATTACTTGCAGATGCATCGGCAATTCCTGATATTTACTTCTGAAGGGAAAAGAACACACCCTGTGGTCTTTATCAGAGCATTCCAAAATGTTTTACCTCCTACCTGGACTGAAGCCCAGAATATTTGATTTGTTGTTGAATACACACAGGGTGACATTCTGCTATGGGCTACAGACATGGCAGAACATCGCCACTATTATGAACAGTGTGAGAGATAAGTATTAGTCTGAGGCTGTACTGGAGAGGCTCAGATGTGAAGTATTCACCCAGCTTCGTTCAATAGCAGGTATGGAAGCTTAAGGCGCTATTTTGAAAAATATTTGAATAAAAACAGATACTGGACGAACCCGGTATCTCAAATAGACGTGCTGAAGATTTTAAAAAGCTGTCTTCCTGGCCACATTAGGGAAAAACTCATTACCATCTTAGAACATGACACCAAATAATTTCGATCTGTACTGGACTCAGTATATTTAATAAATGAAGAGAGACCAGTACAACTGAAGCCTGTTAATACGCCGATAGAGACACATATAATTATGGACCAAAGGGTAAACAACAGATTCGTAGTATAACACGGATGGCAACCTTACCCCATACAGATCTATGGTAATTGTAACAATAATCACAATGGCAATGGAGAAAGCCATAAATACAAAGGTGGATATAAAAGAAATGGGCAAAAATTTAGCAAAAACAATTACAATAGGTGAGTAGCGTATGGCCAGCCTGTACAATATGTGCAGACACAAGCTACTGGCAATAACCAGCTGATCGTTTGGCAAACGCAAAACAATAACAGACAACCGAATAACCCACAGACAGCGGAATTCAGCCAGCACAGTAACATACATTCCTGAATAACATGCAGAGGCAAAGAGAATTTCAGTCAAGAGCCTCTCAGAACACAAAGTGGTATAACCAAACACCAATGGTCAACATAATGGAAGCCACCATGATGCCGGAAGACTTGAACTGGTCACAGTGGGCCCCTGTTCTGTGACTTTGGAGGGGAGTGGGGGCATGAGCTTGATCAACACTTGCTTTATCAGATACGATCCAGGTAGGTATATCTCCTAAGTTGTACATATGCATAATAATATCAGATTTAGAAAGCTGGAAAATCACATTCCAGAATTTATGTTGTTAGTTGATAAGGAACATTTTTGTTTGTGTGTTTCTCTTATATGGGAAATGTGTAAATTATAAGGTGATTGGATGTAACAAGAAAGAACTTTACTTTTATGTGTCTAGAGATGATAATACTGTAAACACAATGCTTCACCTTGCACGTAGCCCAGTTGTAAATGATTAAATGAACTTGTGAAACACACGGTAGCACGCATGGCAATACACAACTCACCACAACGTTAGTTGTAACAGAGCGATGCAATGCATGTGCATTGGGGAGATAGCTAGTCAACAAAATGCAGGTGCATGTGTGCCAGACACAGCTGAAAGTGTTGGAGCACCCAAGACAAACAAACCCTACTAGCTACAGCCTGCACTATCATATTTAAAGACTATTGCATAAACTGGGACATAGAAAATTAAGGGAGAGTCTATACTACAACTATGACTATCTACACAATACACACAAACAAGGATAAGCTAAGGGTTTATATATATGGAAAGGATCCTTAACTATGAAATATCTACTGAAGTTATTGTAATGTATCCTATTTTCTTTTTTGTACCATAGATAATATTGGCATAGAAACAAAACAAGTAGAGATATACTCCTCACTTTTTTAATTTCTTTATATTCAGCTGTTTTGTCTATAAGTGGTAGTGGGTGGATGTATGACGAGCTCCACCCGAGTTAATATTTTTAAAAAATATGTATTCCAATTGTACATTAAAAAGTATTATAGAAAGTTAACAAGATAGCAAAGTTTATTCATACATTCATGACAACTGTACCGGTCTGTTCATCATTCTGCAACACGCTGAGAATCCTGTATCAAGAGGATGGGAGCAGACAAGAATAATTTGCGTGAGCAGAAGATGGTGTTCTGGAACCAGTATTGTAATATCAAGCTCTATACACAATGGCAGTAACAAGAAAAAGAAGTATGTAAATTTAAATGCTGAATATATGAATTAAATATTGAGGGTCTGTTGATATTAATGCCAGTTAAAGTTAACTCAGGATATGCATACCTTCCTCCTTTTTTCAATTATTCTTCCAAAATTTCTTTTTTTTAAATTATTTAAGCTGCAATTATTAATCAGTTTCCATTATATATTGCATTTTATTTCCTCCATCATTATTCAATGGCTTTTATATGTATTGCCATCAAGGCATCAATTTAAATTAAGATGGTGGGTTAAAGTGAAGTAATGATTTTTGCAATTGATATTTTGTCTGCTATGTAATGAGAGTAAAGTTTGCATATGATATCAGGATTTTCTACAGTGGAGCATATTTCAGTAGATTGATTTCTTGCATTTGTGCAAGAGTATGTGTTAATTTCTTAGATAATGAGGTAATAGTGAAGAGACAATGATTCATCGACAAAGTAATGACGAAATGATGAAAGGCAATGAGAAATGAGTTAGGGTATTAATGGTTAGGGAGCCTGTCCTTGCAATGAGAGTGCACGCCTCGATACCAAGGATACAAAGGAACTAACAGACATGAATAAGAAATGTAATGCTAATTGTATACAGGTAGGTGTGGTTTTGCTATAGTGAAAATCTATTTGAGCTAGGCAACATTTGGTACTGTTTATGTGCATGATTCATGACAATGGAAATAGTGTGAGGAGGAAGTTCGGGTTGGTTACCTCAAACAATACTCCTATTTTACAGTAGTTCATTTATTCACATCTTTACACAAGCAAGGCTTGCACAGAACTAACCTGGCGGCACTGCACAAGGATAATGTTTAGCTTAGTTCAAAGACGATGCTCAGATCGATTCTGGTGTCAACCCATCGGTGCCACATAGTATGGAGTACTCTTGAGAGGCCAGGGGGAGGATGTCTATGGCACCAGCAGGGGTGGTCCGCGGGAGCTGGACCACGGTCAGCTCTACAGCGTTGTCTGGGTGCTGTGATGCTAGATGTAGTGAAGGAAGTTTCAGCCACCAAACCTGGAAGTGGTTGAAGCGCGACAGGCATCGTACTGGGTGTGCTGGTTGTGCGGCGATAGGTGGGCCGGCGGTTTGCGGGTGGAACAGAGCGACGATGAGGATGTCTCTGGAGGGTGTGGCCAACACACGAAGCATGTTCAGGTCGATGTCAGGTGAGAGGGGAACTCATTTCACCAGGTGGCAGGGAATGGCGAAAGTTGTGTCATGAGCACCGGATGAAGGGAAACACACGACAAACAGTGTATCATCACATAGTATTATAGAGATGTTGTGGATTATGTCTGGGGGAACAGGCACGAACACCTCAAGTGAGGGAACAGTCATGATAGGGGGGCATGAGAAACCTTGACAGGGCAAGGCCGGCGACGGTGGAGTGGTTGAAGGGACCAGCGAAGGGCCCGGCGGCGAGGGCGTGATCGTAGGTAAGCTCAACATGGTGAGCATGTGGTCACTCTGGTCACTCGACGGAGTGCATGAGACCGGAGTCGAGAGCGAGGTCGGAGGAGAGCTTGATGATTGGAGCTGGAAGTCACTCGATGTAGTGTGTAAGTCCGAAGTGGAGGGAGTGCTCGGAGTGTCATGAGCCACAACAGTGAATGGCGTGGTCGTGGCCTGAAGGGGGGTAGAAGAAGGCTCGACATGAGCAGGCTTAAGTCTGTTGGGAGAGACTGTAACAACTGAATCTTTCATCTGGATGTCATAGGTGTTGTCTGAGCGCTGGAGAACTCGGTACGGACCGGTATATGGAGGTTGGAGGGGAGCACGGACAGTGTCACCTCAGAGCATGACGTACTCACAATTGTCTAGAGATTTTGGGATGTGAACCTTAGGGTGGGAGCAGCTGGCAGGCAGAGGGATATGGAGGTTGAAGTGGTGTCTGATGCGGTCCACAAAGGAACGTAAGTCAGACTGAGGGAGAGAAGCAGAAGGGCTCACGAGTTGGCCAGGGAGAACAATGTTCTGGCCGTATACGAACTCGGCTATTGTGCCTTTGAGGTCTTCCTTACAGATTTCACGAATGCTGAGTAGCACAAGGGGAAGGACCTCTGTCGATAGAGAGTAGTGGCATCGATGAGCTGCCTTGAAAGTGCGGTGCCAGCGCTCAACTATCCCGTTACTTTGCAGGTGATATAGTGTGGTACAGATGCGCCAGATGCCACAAATGTTACAAATCTCGTTGAACAGGGCCAACTCAAATTGTCTGCCTTGGTCAGTCGTGACCGTAGCTGGACATCGGAAATGTGATATCCATGACGACGCAACAGATTCTGCCATAATATTTGGGAGGGGGACAGCCTCGACCCAGCGAGTTGTTCAGTCGATAGACAAGAGAACATAACGAAAGCCGTTAGAGGGGGAGAGAGGGCCAACAATGTCAATATGAATATGCTGGAAACGCCCAGGAGGGATAGAAAAGGCACCGAGGGGGGATGAAGTGTGCTTGTGTACTTTGCAGCGTTGGCACGTGATGCAGGAGCGTGCCAATTTTTTGCAGTCCTTGTTGACATTTCTCCACACAAAGCGCTCCGTTAGGAGGCAGGTGGACGCACAAACACCGGGGTGGGCTAAATTATGCAATGCGTTGAAGACAGCTTGACGGAGCGTGGTTGGGATGAGGGGCCATAACGTGCCCATACTGTCGTCGCAACAGATCTCACCAGCAATGCCAGGGAAGGTGGTGCGGACGAAGTGTAGTGAAGAAGTAGAGTCTGAAATCAGGTTTTGTGTCTCATCGTCGGTGGTTTGGAGATTAGGCAGTTCAGAAAGGTCTAACAGTGAATGGACGACTTCGACTCATGAAAGGAAATCAGCAACTATATTGTCAGCACCCTTTATGTGTCTGACATCGGTGGTGAACTGAGATATGTATCTGAAGCAGTGAGGAGGCAGGTCAGCTGGTGGGTTTGTAATGGACGCAGCCAGGGGTTTGTGGTCCATTAAAACATAGAAAGGGCATTCCTCAACGTCAGTCTTAAAATGCTTAATTGCTTCATAGGCCGCGAGCAACTCCCTGTCAAACGCGGAATATTTCCATTGTGCATTGGTGAGCTGGCGCAAGAAGAACTGCAGAGGCGAAGTTTGGCTGTTGATAGTTTGGCTAAGGACAGCCCTGATGGCAGTATCGCTCACGTCTGTGGTGATGAAAAGCTCCACATTGGGATGAGGATGCGCGATGGTGCAGGCCTCGGCAAGAAGATTTTTGAGTGCAGTGAAAGAGTCAGTCATAGCAGGAGTCCATGGAACGGGCCGAGATCCAGAAGTGTTGGTGCCTGCCAAGGCATCCGTCAGTGGAGCTTGAATCTCCGCAGCCTGAGGTAGATGTCGGCAATAATAATTAACCGTCCCCAGAAAGCGCCAGAGCTCTTTGAATAACAAAGGTCTGGGTAGGTTTAGTATTGTTTGTACTTTCTCAGGGGGCTGTGAAATGCCGTTGGCAGCGACCCATAAACCAAGAAAAGTGGCAGCGGGTTGATGTAGCTGCAATTTGTCCTGGTTGGTCTTGATGCCTGCTGCTGCGAGAGTGTTTATAACAGTTTGCACATGTCAAATGTTGTCCTCGATGGAGAAGCTGAACACAAGAATGTCATCAGGATATGCAAAGCAGAATTTTAGGTCGAATAGCACTTCGTTGATGAAGCACTGTAAGGTCTGGGTTGCGTTTTTCAGACCGTAGGGCATGAATCGAAACTGAAATAACCTGATCGGGGTGGTGATTGCTGTCTTCTCGATGTCTTCAGGAGCCATGGTGATCTGGTGGTAGGCCCGTTTGCAATCAATGACAGAGAAGGTGGTCGCACCTGCAAGGGAACTGGTAAAGTTGGCAGTGTTGGGTATGGGGCAGGTGTCCATAATCGTTCGTGCATTTAGTTGACGGTAGTCTCTGCAAATGCATCACCACCCGCCTTCTTGGGTGTCATATGTATGGGCATATACCAGTTACTGGCAGAGGGTTCAATGACACTGGAGCTTAGTAGTTCAGAAATCTGAATTTTAAGGTCGGAGAGGCGCTCGGGACAAAGTTGATGTGGTTTACTGGAGACCTGGCATGAGGCAAAGCTTGTGAACTGTACCGTTGGTGATGACGGAAATGTTGCCGTCGGCACGGGAGGCGGTTTGTTTACAATGTGTAGCGGGCGGGGTACGCAAGGCATGGTCGTGGTGTTCGGAGTAACTCTGCAGATCCAACGGGAGCTGAGGCGGCGAAGTGTCCCAGGAGTCAACGTGCCAAGATGGCCACCGGCCCGAAGTAGTCGCACCATGGTCAGGTGAGCTGGGTAGAGCTTGTGAAGCGTTAGTGAGTCCATTGTCCGAGGGCGGGGCCTGTGGCAGTATGGTTTGTGGGCGAAGCGCTAGGTGCGAGTGCACTGTTTGTGTTGTCAGTGTCGGTCGCATGGCGGCACGCAGGAGCCGAAGTTGCATAGTTTGAGGTGCTGTCCACAAAGGGAGGGGTAGGAGCTGACAGTTCAGGAACACATGGCGTTCATTGCAGATGCACACTTGTGTCTGGCCAAGTGTCAAATGCTGCCATGTTAGTGGGGTGTGGTCCTGTGAAACTGTCAGTACACGTTATGCTAGACTTGATAGCACAGATGCGAGGGGTAGTGGGAGGTAAGCACACGGAGGCTCGATTGCAGGGACTGCAAGCAGATTTGGCGCACTTACTGACCTTGTTTTGTCCTTGCTACAGTGTCTGTAATTCCTTTGCTGCATTGAAGAACTGCAGCTGAGTTTTGTGGAGCCGGAAGGAGAGCTCGAAGTTTTCCTTGTGTAGGCGAGCGACTTTTTCGAGCTCGACAAGGCACTTATGCGTGATTTCTTGTAACATTGTCGACAGAGACGAGCATGTACGGATTAGATGAGCCCAGATCGATTTATCACGGGGTGGTTTGCATGACAGAGGACAAGGGAAGTGAGTCTTGGATGGGTGATGGAACACCGTGTTTCACACTGGGTTCGGTGAAAGTTTGTGGTGTTGCAAGAAGTCAATGCCTAGTATAGGGTCGTCAATTTTGCACACTAAAAAAGTCCACTCAAGTTTGCAGTTTGTGGAGAGTGAGACGACTTGTGAAGTTGAAGCCAAGCCTTGTAGTATTGTTGAATTCACGGCTTGCAGTGAAGTATGATGAGGGCAG
The DNA here is from genome assembly GCF_021461385.2 of Schistocerca piceifrons. NCBI lineage: Eukaryota > Metazoa > Arthropoda > Insecta > Orthoptera > Acrididae > Schistocerca > Schistocerca piceifrons. Next base: position 147,247 of record NW_025728758.1, read on the forward strand.
GTGTTCGATGACACTAAGGACGTGGGCAGCAGTGAAACTTCGGCGCCTGTGTCCACTAGGAAAAGGTATCCCGACGAAACGTCTTTAATGTAAAGTTGTCCACAATTATCCAGTCATTTCTGGACAGAATGTAGCACTGGGGGGTGCCTGTCATGTTGTGCACAGGAGGCATTTGGGAAGTAGCAGGGTGCTCTGTAGTTCCGTGCTGCCTCACCAAACTGTGTGTGGAAGTAACAGTATGGATGGTGCAGTTGCATTTCCTGCAGATCGTTCCTTGCCAGTGGTGATGGCCGAGGTTTGGTGGCCGCAGCAGGTTCAGTTGCAAGAGGGGGCGTGACTATGGGTGGAGCCAGTGATGTCCCAGTAGCTTGTTTACTGCTTTCCGGAGCGAGTGGAACGGTCGGCACACTATGGCCCCAGCCACGCCCGGCTGCAAGACGATGGGCCTGAACCAGAGACTTATCAGGTAGGCAGTGGATGGCGAAGTAGAGCAGTGATGCATCATGTAGCTTGTCAGCAAGTGTCACTGTTTGCTCGACACGTTTGGGAGGCCTCTGAGCCAGAGCAAAGCGGACGTTAGGAGATAGTTTTTTCTGACCAGATGGCGAGGAGAACTGTGCTAGAGAGCAGATCGGCGCTGACCAGGGCGCGTAGCCGTCTCCAGAGCTGGGAAGGTTTGTCTTTGCCTAGTTGCTCGACATGGAGCACTTGCCATATTGCTGCCACAGTTGAGCGTGCAAGCTGACGCAGAACTGTTTCTTTGGCTAGCGTGTACCAGGTAGATGAGTCAGAGGTGTCGACCAGGTCAGCAATCAAGACCTCCTGGTCGTGCAGGTGGGAGATGAGGCACAGAAACCTGGTTGACTCGTCGAGTTTGTAATGGTTGAACACTTCGTCCATAATTTTGAACCAGGTTGCTGCTCTGTCGGGATTAAACGGCGGCAGCGTCGGTAAGGGTTGTAGAATGTTCGGAAGAACAGGTTGAGTTCATCGGGGCACTGCCTGAAACAAGCTGTTGTTGCTGTAGTATTCCAGGAGAGTGTGCCTCCAGGGGGTGTGGTGATGACAGCTGGTCGGGTGGCAGCGTGAAGGTGACGTGTTGTTGTTGAGCGCCATCCGTCGCGATGCAGAAGGCCGAGCCGGGTGAGACATCGTAATGTGTCGATCGCGTTTGTGGAAGCTCAACACATTGTGGTTGTGTTCGGATTGATGTGTCGTGGAAGACTGACGCGGATGAGGGAGCTCAACTGGTGCCAGTTGTCCAGAAGCACAGTGTGGAAAATGACGTCGAACGTCAGATGGAATGTGTGAATGTTCACTGTTCGTAGTCACTCCACTCTAACGGTGTGTGGATAAGGTGAATGTCGTGGCACAGAACACTGAGGCATAGCAGTAGGACAGAGATGGAGGTCAGGCACAGATAACAAGTTATTGTTCCTGTTGCAGGCCTAAGTATCAAAGCAGGAAGGAATGTGCTGATACTTAACCGAGGCAGGCATGAGCGTGGTCGGATGCTGAGCAGGTTGACCTGTGAACAAAGCAGTTCCAGCCACGTGGCAGGAATCCACGTAGTACTGCATGGATTGCGGCGTGGCAAATCTTGTCCTGGTGGTGGTAGGTTGTCCAACGAAGCATTTGCAGAAATAGGCATTGGTCCCACACTGCACGGAGATCCGTAAGAGGTAATTGCACCATCGATGAGGGATGGCACATGTGGTGGAACAAACGCATCAGATAGCCGGAGTCATGCACACTCCTAACCTGACTTATTGTTGCAGGCTCGAAAACGTCCGGTGAAATCGGTGTAATCGTCGAGTGAGAGGCATCGTGTTGCAGTCCTGGTGGGTGTACATCGCCCACAACACAATGCATGTCGATCACAAAATTCGGCATTAGGCGTTGGGCAAAAGTCATTGATTGAATGCTGAGTTGAAGTAATAGACGCGAACATAACCGACACGGAGGCCGCGGACACAGTAAAACGGCAAAACCGAAAGATGTTACAACTCGGGGTCACCAGTGTGGAATTGAGATGTTACGTACAGTAATATCGACCCCAACATTAAGTATTCGCTCGTTTATAATGAATTCACTTTATTTTGACCATGTCAGTACAAACACATCCACTCGAATACAGAGTTCAGAACACACTGCGATCAACAGTTTTCAAAGAAGTTCATTCTCAAAGATGAGGCGGTCGACTCTTGCAGTTGAGAACTGCCACAGAGCCCCCACTGGTAGTGCGGAGCAGGGTAAGGATGATGAGAGGCGTGTGTGCACCTGGCCGGTTGATGGCGCAGCTGCGCGTGACCAATCGTGTCATGGCAGGCGCTAGTGCGAGGCGTAATCAGACCGTTTCTCAATGTCTTGGTAGGCACAACCAGTGGAGGAAAGGAGGCACAGAAGGTGTCCACAGGTTGACTGTGCCATGCTGCTGATGGCACGGTGGAAGCAGAAGGCGGCGGCATGTCAGTGGAGAGAAACTCGTCATGCCGAGGCTGTGTGGCACAGCAAGGTTTTGATTCGATCAAAGCCGTGGATTGTGTCGAAGACATGATGCGATGTATTGGCAAAGTATTTGCCAGCGAGCAATGCAGTAAGTGCAATGTGTCCAGAAACAGTTTGTTATTGGCCGTATAACATATAGGAGCAAGCATGCTGTGGCTTAACACGTTGCGTAAGAGATGCCGAATGAGCAACACTCACAGTAATGACGGAGTTATAGAGGTGCCTGATGACGCTGCACATGACTGACCCTGGTGGTGGATGACTTCGTTGGAAACGGAAACATCACCTCAGAGTCCGTGGACGGTGAGTGTGTTACAGCGGTAGATGGCATGATGTTCCAAGCGGAGTTGACAGTGTCAGTGTTTTGATGTGTGAAACAGCCGTGATCGAAGGTTGGGGGGCGTGGCCATGAGCTCTGTGCATGAGGCATGGCGATGGCGAGAGGTGGTGGAAGGCGGACGTGGTCGGCAAAACCATGGTCGGAGCAGGAAGGCGATGAAATGTAATGTGAACGTGAAGACGTCGAAACGGCGGATGAACTACTGGTCCGTGGCGGAGAGGCAACACAGTTCGATGGAACTGGAGCTGCGTGTGTGCTGTCACTGTTGGCGCTGTGGTCAAGCTGCTCATGCAAAACTGCTGCACGGTCGTGTGTCGGAGTGGAAAGATGCTCACTTGTCCAAGCAGAAATGGCATATGTGCTGGTCATACATTGGGGAGGTAGTGAAGAGGGCAGCAAAGCAAGCGGCACTGGAATGCAGCTGGTTATGCCGTGGTACAGAAACAAAGTGTCTGGAACTACCAAGGAAAGGTAACAGTAGCGTAAATAAGTTGCTTGTATCACATCAGTCACGTAGAATTTCCACTTGAGGCGGCATGATGATGACAGTTGTGACATCTTGGACATAGATCCATGTAGCGTGATCGTCAGGGTATTAGTTGTAGCTGGTAGTAACGGCAAAGGATCATCAGCAGTCGGAGGCAGAACAATGACAGCAGCATCTTGTTGCATGTCGTGTTCGGTCGGTGTCGGCTGCAGCATGTGTAACTGATCTTGTACCAACAAGTTGTATGTCGCAATTTACTCACGTAGCTGTCACAGTTGTTCAGGAGGAAATGTATGTCATGAAGCAGTCTGCTGTCTATCACTGAGTAAGATGGGGTGGAAATCAGAATGTGTCTCTATCAAAGGGTAACCTGGCCTACAAGACCAGGTCAGCGGCACAGAATTGACGTAATAGTTCTAGTAGAAGAGATCGTGTGTGTGATCGTGAATGTGAAACTCAGTACTCAGCAGCGGCAGAGTGAGGACACGTTCATTGCTGTATGTAGCATTGATACGGCTGAAATTGTCTTCTAGGGTGGGTGAACAAGTTGCGGGCACAATCGAGTAGTGAACGGCCTGGCGGTAAGCGTATATAGTGTCGGCGAGTTGTTGACAAGATGCAGGTGTGGTAGCCGTGGTGGGATCACATGTTGTGCAGCTGTTTGTTTTAACTGGGTCGAGGTCAGTGAGCCAGCAGGCGGCGGCCGTGACGTCGCTGCCGGTAGCGGTCGGGCAGAGTCAGTGCGGCTCGGGTGCTGCATAGAGGGAGGCATGGAACGTCCAGTGTTGGACTGAGAAACAGCCGGCATTATCGTCGGTGTAATTGGTGCATTGTCGTTGGTTGGTAGGATGTCCTTGATGAAATTGTTCCAGTGAATTTGACCAGGCATGCGATTTAGCCGTAGTTGGGAGTTCGTGCAAAATTGGGATTTGCAACATAGTCCCCGTTTGTTGCAGTCCATCGTTTGGCATGATTGACCGGTATCGAAGCACTGCACAAAGTTAATTCATTCCTCAAAAGCAAGTCAGAATAGCCCAAATTAATCGGTGAAGGAGCACTGCACTGTCTGGAAGAGAAATTACCGATGCGTTGAGTAGGTTTCGACGGACAATGTGTGCGCCTCGGTCGCATTGTCGATGGGTGAGAAGGTGATGAAAATTACCAAAAAGCACGATTCACACAAGAGTTGGGAATTTACACACTAATTACATGTCCTGTACACTGCATTCAGATGCGGCACGATGAGAAGTCGGTGGATGTAGAAATCCAACAAAGGGTTGCTGCATTGTTTGTCCATGGTGATGTTCCAGTACACGTTTCTGGCGTCGTATGCGGCGTTCGTGAGCATTGGGGTCATCAGTGTGGTAATCAAGTAGGGGTCACCAGTAAGGAGGAAGCTCGGGTCGGTTACACCAAACAATACTCCCATTTTACAGTAGTTCATTATTCACATCTTTACACAAGCAAGGCTTACACAGAACTAACATGGCGGTACTGCACAAAGATAATGTTTAGCTTAGTTCAAAGACGATGCTCAGATCAATTCTGGTGTCGACCTCATCGGCGCCACAAGTGAAAGAGCAGTATTTTGATGAAGTAGTAGCTATATAATGCTGCATATTTAGTTTTAAATGCTACTGGAAATTGGTATATGTGCTCTGGGTAGTGATGGTCTTAAGGCAATGATGATACATTAAAGAAAAAAATTTTTGTTGATTAACTGATAATAGTAACCTGAAAATAATGTGAATATTCTGAGAAGGCTGGATGATTTGGAGACATTATGGGGCATTACTTGAGGATTTAATTTTCGGGTTGAGTGAAGGTAGTAATCTAAAATGAGTGAAGTAATGTAACGATTTGAAACAGCTTCCATCCCCTTAATTTGATTATTATGTAATCATATTGTGATCATAATTTTGTTATCTTTGTAATAAGTGAATTATGTGACTGGTCATTTTTCAAAAGTAATTGGGTAATCGAATTTTGAGCTCAGTGAGGTGATATAATGATGAAAGTATAATAGTACATGGAGCAGATTCCATTCTCTTTAATATTATCTTTATTTTGAAGGATATGTTGTATGTGTATAGAAGGTTATGTAATGAATTTGTCTTTGTAAAACAAAACTTTTTCTTATAGGTTTCATTATGGTAATTATTTGTATGCTAAAGTAGTATGTTTCGTTTTGCTTCCCATGTACAGTGGCAGAGGATAACCAACTCCCAGGACACCGGTGAAACTGGAGGACATGGGGAAATTCAACTAAATGGAACAATGACAAGTGAAATGGCGTAAGGGTAATCAGTGAACAGACTGAAAGATGAGGAATTCCTTCCTCTTTGTAAAATGAGACATGTCTTTCTTTGCAGTACATGATTTTGTATTTCAGTATGGTTTGCATAATTTGAAAAGTTTATAATTTTCTCTATTAGAAATTTATGGTCAGTTTAGGTAATAAGAACAATTTTGAATCTGTATATGTAACTATCTTATAAAAATTTTTTAGGTTGTTGTTTGGACCTTGGATTATATAGTGAGCTATTTGGTTAACATTTATTTATTTATTTATTTATTTACTTAGCATCCTTGTATCCCATCATTATAAAAATGATACAGGATTTGTCATACATTGTCTTACATAGAAAATATGACATGAAAAGATTTACAATTATATGTCCATAAATAAAATATTATTACATATAACATGAAACCATATGCATAACAACATTCATAATATGCTAAATTATAATAATAAATGAATACAATTTAGTTTTCAATGCGCATTTTGGGTCATTAAGATGAAGGAAATAAGCTACTGTATATTGAATACTGGTGATTTAAGTATTCCTTGGCACTATAAAAACTCTTGCTAATTAACATTTTAAGTTCTTTTTTGAATATGTGGAATTTTGGTATACTTTTAATTTCCTTGGTAGTGCACTGTCTATACAACCCGCTGTGGGAGTGTGTAACAAAGCAGGTGGGTTTTTCCTTGTGATCTGTTTTTTTATTCCCCCCAAAATTTTATTTCATGTATTTATTTATTTTTTTGCTAATACGAGTATTTTTGAGAATATCACTTTGGTGATATGTGCACAGTACCAAAAATCTTTGATACTAACTTAGGTCTTAAGCAACTTGACTTTATTATCCAGTACATTCATTTTGTTAATCTGAATCTGTTGGTGTAATTAGTTTACCTAAAAGCTGTGCTAGTTACAGGTACTACTGATTGCAAAATTTGTTGTCATTGCCAGAATGTAAACATATACTGTTTTCCTAACTTTCAGATAAGGTAGATCAAAAGTACATATAGATAAGTGAAGTATTTATTCAGTTAATGCTTGAAACATGTTAATACTTTTGCCCTCATTTAAGTTCACAGTAATTAGCATTCTAATCAGAAACATTGTTACTGAAACAGAATACCATAGTTTGGCAAACCAGATAGCATAATTTAGCATAATTGTTGTTGTATCTAAAAGTTCTCATTCAGAAGAAACTTTCTCTCCACTATTCAGTTAATCAGGAATGTAAAAGTTTAACTGTAACTTGTAAAACTTCAGCAAACAACAATAGATAAATGTATTTTTAATTAATGTAAACTTATAAAAGGAAAATTTCAGGAGCAACTTTAGTTAGACTGTGGATGGTTATGAAGATTTGTGCTCAAAATTAATGGACAGTGTACTGCAGACAAATTAGTACAAAACACAAGTCAAAAATGCATCAAGAGTTAGCTAAATTTTGTGTTTGAGAGTTTATTCATTGACAGGGAGCATGTAACTAACTTTGTGGACTGTATTAATCTTCAGTAGTGTTTATTGTGACGATAGGATTGGACTGTGAACTGTGTTATTTCTAAATGGTATTTGCTGTCCACATTGTTTTTCTTTTGATATGACTATCTTCTTGAACGGACAGCATAATTGGCGGATGTGTTAATGGTTCAGTCACTTAATGGTTGAGTCACTTCTAGGTTAGGTTACTTCTCTTCATCTTCATCATCATCATCATCATAGGACATCAGCTGAGTGTATTATATGGCTTATCCTTTGTCTGTGCAAAAATGGTAGTGAATGAGAATTTATCTGGCCATAAACAGTAGGTTATCTAATAACGAGGTGCAGTTAAAGTGGTTTGGACAGTAAATTTGTTGTGGACAGCATTATTTGAATAGCCTAATTGTCACAATCACTTTTAAGCCAGATTCGATGGAGGCACTGCTATCATAGGCATATTTGCATGGGTAAATAGGGTAATGGTACAACATCAACTAAAGAATGATGGCAAAACTGAAAAAGAACATCCAGAAATTGAACAGAGTTCTTAACCACATTCAATCAAAAGGGGCAGTAGACAAAAGAGATATGGTACCAAGTTCTATATAAAGTATTTGAAAAATCATTATATGGTACAAAAGTTGTTTCTCATATTTTCAAATGTTTCAGATGTGCACTTAATAATCAAATGTAAACCAGCAACAAGTGGTTTGTTGGCTAAATTTCACCTTTATCTCACAAGATACATTTTGGAGACCTGCTGGAAAAAGAATGAGAACTGGTTTAAAAAAAGAAAAAAAGTGCTTGTAGCCATATCACTTACCACAATTAAACTTTTAACATTCAATCTTAAATCCTACAAGAGGGCAAAAACAACAATGCATAGGGTAGGTGCAGACAAAGTACATTTTTGGTTTTACTAAATATTTAAAAAAACTTGCAGTAATGTTATATCAGTTACACATTTCAGAACAATGCTATCATAACTAGCATCTCCTAAACTTTACAGTATGACAAATTAAACATTCCCTTATTTCCCAGAAGTCATCCTGGAAACATACACTTGTGAATGCTGCTTAGAATGTCCTGTTATTCCATTGTATTAAGTACTTTGTAGCAAAAAATGTTGCAGAAGTTATTTTCGAGATGGAAGCATTAATAAACGTATTGATATTTGACATTAATATCATTTACGATCACATTTCGCTGAAATTTTACATTAGTGTGAGGCTACAAATGTGAATATTTTTATTTCATAAATTCTGTTGATAGTAACAATGACTCTGACATTTCTTATTTCCAAAGCTTTCTAGCATATGAATATGATAATATGTAAACATAACAAACAGAACAAAATAGTTCCCAGAAAAAAAAAGACTGTAGGTTAAAATTAATAGTGAAGTTAAAACAGTTGTATCACTTCATTCGTCTTCTTCTTTAATATTGTGAGCTTCCCCACATTTCTTATTGTGACAGAATTCATTGTGAACTGCTGGAGTAATATTCTTCTGGCAGAGAAGCATGATATCACAAAATTTCCTCTGAAATTGCTAGTAATGACAAGTACACATATAGAAAATCTTCCACAGCCCATTCTACACTTGGTCTGTGACCTCAGACTTGTGCATTAAATCAGTGGTGTTGTAGTCTGAGTCATAGTCATCCCTAAATGACATCATCCAGGTCCTTCCTTCCTCTCCTTTATTTCTCTAATATTGGACCACCTTATCCTTTCTCCATTTTCAGTATCAGTCCAGTATCTATTTATTTATTTAAACATAAAGTTCTGTTGGACCAAATTGAGGAGCAAATCTCCAAGGTCATAGAATGTGTCAGTACATGAAATTACAACATAAAAGTAATAATAGATAAAAAAAATGTTCATGAACGTGAAAAAAGTCAAGCCATAAGTTTAAGTAAACGCAGTCAACAATACAATAAGAATTAGCTTAATTTTTCAAGGAACTCCTCAACAGAATTGAATGAGTGACTCATGAGGAAGCTCTTCAGTTTTGATTTGAAAGTGCGTGGATTACTGCTAAGATTTTTGAATTTGAGTGGTAGCTTATTGAAAAAGGATGCAGCAGTATACTGCACACCTTTTCGCACAAAAGTTGAGGAAGTCCGATCCAAATTCATGTTTGATTTCTGCCGAGTATTAAACTAAGAGAGTGAAATCTGCTTATTCTTATTCTTGGGCATAAGCTTATATTGTTAACAAGAAATGACAGCAAGGAATATATATATATTTTGAGAGGCCAATGTCAAAATACCCAGACTCAACAACAGGGGTTGACAAGAAATTCGTGAACTTACACCACTTACTGCCCAAACTGCCCGTTTCTGAGCCAAAAATACCCTTTTAGAATGGGAAGAGTTACCGCAAAATATAATACCATACGACATAAGTGAATGAAAATAAGCAAAGTAGACTAAATTTCATGTCAAACGATCACTCACTTGTGATACCATTCGAATAGTAAATATGGCAGTATTAAGTGTTTGAACAAGATCCTGAACATGGGCTTTCCATGACAGCTTCCTATCTATCTGAACACCTAGAAATTTGAACTGTTCAGTTTCACTAATCATATGCCCATTCTGTGAAATTAAAACGTCAGGTTTTGTTGAATTGTGTGTTAGAAACTGTAAAAACTGAGTCTTAGTGTGATTTAGCATTAGTTTATTTTCTACAAGCCATGAACTTAGGTAATGTACTGCACTGTTTGAAACCGGGCCAATGTTGCATGCAACATCCTTTACTACGAAGCTAGTGTCCTCAGCAAACAGAAATATTTTAGAGTTGCCTGTAATACTAGAGGGCATATCATTTATATAAATAAGGAACAGGAGTGGCCCCAACACTGAACCCTGAAGCACCCCACACTTGACAGTACCCCACTCAGACCCCACATCACAACCATTATCAACATTGTGAATAATGACCTTTTGCTGACTGTTGCTGAAGTAAGAGGTGAACCAATTGTGAGCTACTCCCGATATTCCGTAATGGTCCAGTTTCTGGAGCAATATTTTGAGATAACACAATCAAATGCCTTAGTTAAATCAAAAAATATGCCAAGCGTTTGAAACCTTTTGTTTAGCCCATCCAGTAGCTCACAGAGAAAAGAGAATATAGCATTTTCAGTTGTTAAATGACTTCTAAAGCCGAATTGTACATTTGATAGCAAATTGTGTCACATAAAATGATCAATTACCTTTACATACATAGTTTTTTCAATAACTTTTGCAAACACTGATGGCATAGAAATATGTCTAAAATTATCTACAATATTCCTTTCTCACTTTTTATAAAGTGGCTTTACTACTGAGTACTTTAATCACTCAGGAAACTGACCATTCCTAAAGGAAAAATTACAAATAAGGCTAAATACAGGGCTAACATGTGCAGCATAATACTTGAATATTCTGCTAGACACTCCATCATAACCATGAGAGTCCTTAGTCTTCAGTGATTCAATTATTGACTCGATCTCCCTCTTGTCTGCATCACAGAGGAGTATTTCAGGCATCAATCTCGGGAAGGCATTTGCGAAGAAACTTATATGAAATCCTTTAGAAACTAAATTTTTATTTAATTCACCACCAATGCTCAGAAAATGATTGTTAAATACTGTACATATATCTGATTTATCAGTAACACAAATATTTTTACTGTGAACTGACTTTATATCGTCAACCTTGTGCTGCTGACCAGACATTTCCTTCACAACTGACCATATGGTTTTAATTTTATCCTGTGAATTAGCTATTCTGTTTGCATACCACATACTCTTTGCCTTCCTAATAACATTTTTAATCACCTCAAAATACTGTTTGTAATGGGCTACTGCTTGAATGTGACTACTTCTAACATTTTGATATAATTCCCGCTTTGTCCTACAAGATATCCTTATCCCACTAGTCAGTCACCCGGACTGCCTATTATTGCTAGTACCCTATTTAGAATGTTCTAATGGAAAGCAACTCTCAAAAAGCATGAGAAATGTGTTGAGGAAAGCATTGTATTTATCATCTATGTTATCGGCACTATAAACATCCTGCTACTCTTGTTCCTTGACAAGGTTTAAAAAACTCTCTGTTGCTGTTGGATTAACTTTCCTACATAGTTTGTAATTAAATATGACATTGATTTGAGTATAAAAGCCTGTTAGTGTTAAAATTTGTGCATCATGGTCTGAAAGGTCATTCACACTTTTACTAACAGAATGCCCATCCAGAAATTAAGAACGAATAAAAATATTTTCTATGGCTGTGATACTGTTCCCCTTCACATTAGTTGGAAAAAACATGGTCTGCATCAGATCATATGCATTTAGGAGATCTACCAACATCGTTTTTCTTGCACCATCATATAAGATATTGTTATTGAAATCACCACATATAACCAGATTCTGGTACTTCCTACAAAGTGACTCAAGAACCCTCTCTAGCTTGAGCAGAAATGCTCTGAAGTCAGAGTTAGGGGACCTATAAACAACAACAATTAAAAGTTTAGTTTCACTAAATTAAATTGTCCCTGCACAATATTCAAATATCTGTTCTGTGCAGTGTTGTGATACGTCTATGAACTCAAATGGAATACTGTTTTTTACATACGTAGCCACTCCCCACCCCACAAGGAACTCCTTGAGAAACACCCAGCAAATCTGTACCTTGGTAAAGGAAGCCTCTGAATTGTCAAATTATTTAAGTGGTGCTCTGATATACCAATAATTTCAGAGTCAATATATATAAGCAGTTCACGAACTTTATCTCTAATACCTCTTATATTTTGATGAAATATGCTAATTCCTTCTCTACTTGAAAACATTACAACCTCGGAAGGTGAGCCCTTAGTTAGAGGGACTTCCTTTAAACAGGTATACATATCAGCTGACTTCAGTCTTAAAAAGGTGCAGCTCTAACACCAACTACTACAGGAATTTTTCCATGAGAGACCCCACCACCACCACCACCACCCACTACACTGTCACTTCTAAGTTTAGCCAGCCTCCCCTTCCCATACCTATTGAGGTGCAGGCCATGCCTAGCAAAATCCAATCTACTGGTAGACCCAACTGGCACAACTGAGATGTCACCCATGCCCTCTGCCATCAGCACCCTCCCCAGCCCCACGTTAAAGCACCTAACAGTCGCATTAAGGTTAGGCCAATCATGATGCTAAAACAGTTGCATGAAATGCACATTAATGCCACCAGTTTGAGTAGCTATCTTTACCAGGTCACCACCTACATCATATTCCCCGTCTCTATCAAGACTGTTCGCTGCTCCACACACTATCACTACCTGATCCTCCTTCATAAAATTCTTACATAACTCCCCTATGCTGTCAGTCACTTGAGCCAACCCTGCATTAGGCTTCATAATGCTGGTGACCTGGTACTCACTCCCCAACACTTCCTGCAACTGCTGGCCTACACCTCTACTGTAAGAACTACCTAGCAACAGAACCTTCTTCTTTCTGCTAGACTTTGCAACTAACCTAGGCCTCCTAATTGCTGAGAACAGCTACATGTTCCCTACATCTACAGCTGCATGAGACTCTTCTCCACTCAACTCTAACAGCTGGTCAAATCTATTGCATATATGCTAAGTAAAATTGTCTGAATACCTCCTTTTCCTAGCTGCCTTCTTGCCAACTGCCAGTTCACGTTCCCCAGCACCCTTCACCCTCCTCAACCTATCTAGTTCCTCCTTTGTGCATTGTAACTGCACCTGAAGGGCACAGATCTTATGCTCCTGCTCCTCTATTAACTTGTTTCTACTACAGATTCTACATTCCCAGGAGAGGATCTCCCTAAAATGACCACTGGCTTCCCCACTGCATTCCAACCCAATGAAAATACTGGGAACAAATTCCACACCATAACCCACTACTCGCAAACCTACGACAGAGCCCACACTTCTCACTCATGGTAAAATTTTACAGTTACTGAAAAAAACTATACGTCCACATTTCCAAAGTTCAGTTACACCGGTAGCACTATTCATAGAACTAACAATAATGGTCTCAAAATTCTCTGCCTACTAAGAAAGAAACTACTTGTAATAATACTACTACACCACAGCTAATATCAATACCAACAAAACTTCAAAAAATTATTAGCTAAAACCAAAAAATTCAAATGGCCACTGGAACACGAAACAAAGTTAAAACATTGAATAAAAATTTTACTGAAATATTTCAGGTCTTTGGAATGAAAGAAATTCTTCTCTGAAATCTCGTGTGCATTGTACCTTTTTCCATTTTGCTTGGCTGTGGCTGCTGGAGGGTAACAGTGCTGCGGGTTCACATCCTTTTTTGCCCTCTCGATAACACTGCCCATGCTATCTCCTTCAATCTGGATGTTTTTTCTCTAGAAACTTATGGGTAAGTGAATCAATTTGTAGAGTATTCATACTGTACAGATACATGAAAAATATAAATCCGTTTTAGTTCTGTCCACTGCAGTTGTCAAAAAAGAAACATTTTGTAGCCATTCTCACTTTGCTGCTTTAGAAATTTGTAGATACAGCTAGCTATGTCTACGCTTCCTCTACATCCAGTTCCCTCATGCCTCATGAAGTGCATTTCCTTTTGTATCCCATGTTGTAGGTAATCAAATTGTAGGTACTGAGAATTCTTTTTTAATAGGGCAAGGATACTTCACAATGTGAAGTGTTGAGTACCTGCTGTAAATCAAAACATGCACAAATGTACTGTCAGTTTGCACCTTCAACTTCTCAGCATCTTTCTCTGCTTGAGCCATGTCATTGTTTTTCTGATGGTTTTGTATTTTTCACTCTAAAGCTATTTTATTTTCTGGTTCAGCATTCTTGTAGACCTCACACTGGTAACCTGCATCCTTTTTAGGTTTGAAAAACCCAATAATGTATTAAGTATTGAAAACCCTTTCATACATCCAAGTCGATGTGTGTTCCTTCCCCTCCCCTTGGCACTTCACTTCAGAGCATACAACCTACACATCTTTCAACCACTGAGGGTGGTAACTAGGTATTGCCATGAACTATCCTTTTTTAATTTAGTTTGATAGTACTTTATCAAATGAGTCTATATGATTTATTATCCCTTCCATATTGTCTTCTGATATTTGTCGATGACAAACATGCTTTTGTGTACCTTTTCTGCTTGATTTTCAAGAATAAATGAATACTATAATGGGAAAGTATGCTTGGACAAAATACTGTCTTCCAATCTGTTACAAATTCTCTTTCTTGGAATTTGCATGATCAGTTCACTCAGATAATCAAGTTTTCTATCAATACTTTCTAAGCCATAAAATGTCTCAGACAGTTTCTGACTTTGATCTAATGATACTAACTTTGCAATTGCATCTTGTAGTTATTCCATAATCTGGACCCATCAGCTTTTCTTGTACTCCCTTTTCCTTTTGAATTAATGTATGTTTTTCCCTTCTAATAAGTTTCTATTTTAAAGTTTCTCCTCAATTTTCACTCCTCAGTTGTTTTTTATCTTGTGAAACAAAATCATTAAGGCAGTTACCCTGAAAGGCCACACATGCTGCTGAAGATATGAGTGCAAAAGAATAGTAAAAGCAGTTGCAGTGGTATTTAACTGAACATTGCTTTTGAGTCTGACAGAGTACCTAGAAACCAAACAACAAAAATAAATATGCATTGTGAGTATTCTACTTTGCATGTTGTCTCTAATGTTTGTTGTATATATGATTCTTTGCTAAATTACTTAAATATCTAGTCTTTATTAATGCAATACAAATTTTATTTTATGTTGTAAAGACTTAACCATGTCCAATAGCCTTGTATATAGTCTATACATGCAAGGTTAGGAAGACTAAATAAATAAATTACACTGAAAATTATGGAGTTTGTAGTTACAATGTTTGGACATCTTTGTGTGATGGATCAGTAAGCGGAGAAGTTACAGTTTTATCTCACAGACAAAACATTATCTTGGTCAATGCAGTGGCACTGTAACTTCATTTTCTGCCAAAGAATAGTTACAGTAGTATTGATCTGAACCATAAAATTACATATGCAACACCTAATTTGACATCTTGATAACATTTGTAAAAGTTACGTTGTCATCCAGTTATTATTAGAGGAGTGATAAAAGTTTTCCTAAAAATAATTCTGCATATTGTTAACCTGTGCTAAGGGTATGCAGGCCTCAGACAAGAGTACGTAATATATATTTTAACCCTCAACTGAAGAAAATGAAAAGGATTGCAAAAAATGCATGGAAAAATAAATCAAGAACTCCTTATTTTTTGGCAAATTCAAAAAGTAAATATTGTAGCGATCTGAGAGGGAGACCATGAAAAAAAAAAAGACACCAAAATGTTTATCCAGGGAAACCCAGTTCTGCACTATAGTTCAGTCTTCCTCCAATGAAAGAGTTTTTGTCAGTTAGTCAAGGTGCTTGCTACCTTTGCCAGGTTTAAGATATTTTCGTAAGACAGTGTCTGAAAATCTGATAGCTTTGAATACTTGCCATATTGAGCTCCCATTTTCACAATGATCAAGAGCTTATTCGTAGAGTGACTCTGTTAATGGCTGTCAACTTAATGATCTCCAGAAAAAAAATGCAACTATGGAAGATGTGATTATATTTGAAGTGTGTGTGAGAGGTAGGTATGTTTGAAAAAACCATCACTCAACAAAAGAAAAACTAAAAAAAAGAAAAATTAAGTTCTCCAAGATGCATACAGAGGTATCTAAGGTAAATAAGCACCAATAAAGAATGTCTGAATACACTAGAAGGGGCTAGAGTTCACAGATAGTTTCTTGATGGAATAAATGTATACCCTGTGAACTTGTACCCCAATAGGCTTGCATACTCTTACCCCATTCTGCTATTTTCTTTTTCAGCAATCTACAGATAACTGATAACTAAATCTGTGGAGATCAAGGAGGATATTCAAAGCTAAAGATGTATTTACCTAACAGTGAAAACTATACAGATTGTACACTGAAAATGTAAAGAAGTAACTTACCACATTTTCTCACCCTGTAATCACCTGACTGCTTCAAGGTTCCAAAATAAAATAGAACTGAGGAGATGATGACGTATGCGCTGCCTAGTGGGAGAACGGTGAACTTCTCCTTTAGGGACCTGAAATCTTGATGTGTATTCTTGTCCCATGCATACTTTTACCCCCATCAACCCCTATGTCTTATGTGTGCAAATCAGAAAATAATTAGGAAAGATACTAGTTTCATGTGTGAATCATGATTTGGGATTGTGCACTGAATTCTGCTTCAAAATATACCACACAAAACAAAATTTGAAGTTATTCCGTATGATTAACACAAGTTGTACAATGTCTCAGCAGTCAAACTGAGTTGAGAGAGAGAGAGAGAGAGAGAGAGAGAGAGAGAGAGAGAGCTAGTAATTTCTACCACCACCTTTTGCACATTGCAATAAAAGAAATTCTTCTATGTGATAGGTGAACTTTCCCAATAAATAATGTATTCAGTTTTTTGCTGTATGTCAGGCCTTTCATGTCACTGGGTAAGTGATCAATAAATTTTATTGCAGCATTATGCACCAGTCTTTGTGCCAAAGACAGTAATGGGGAGTAATGAATGCCATTTTTACTTCTCCTGTCATGTTAATTTTCTTCTATTTCTGGACTGCCAATTAATGAAGATACTGCTAGGAAAAAAGTTCATCCCAATAAGAATACTGGCCAAAAAAATTGTTTTCTGTTATAAGAAGAGTATACACTTTTTTTGGAAGGTAATTCACACCTGAATCAAGACTTACTTTCAGAATTTCTGTACTGGCCCCAGTTTTCATACAATAATGGTTTTTGTAAAGAAATACGGCAGAATCATACCAAAAGTACATTCTAACTAATTGTTAGTTATTTTGTTTCAAGAACATGGCAAGAAGGATCACCAGTAGTCAGACAGTATCATAGTAGTCCATGTCTTGATAATACTTTCCTATTTGGGAAATGACCTTTTGGACACATTCTCTTTTTACTTCACTTAAGGTGCCACAGTTATTTGGAAAGAAATCCAAATGATCATTCCAGAAATACTGTTTAAGTGACAAATTACATCCTATAAGGTGATATAACCTCAGTAATTCTTGTATAATATTGTGATAGTTCCTTGCCCTATTGTTGCCTGTGGTGCATGCCGCAGAGTTCTTTGGCTATCAATTTGCTTTAGTGATAGTTGCAGTGCTGGCTGCATGACTAGAGGGCATCTAAGGTCGTGAGGACAGGGTTTTAAGGAGGAGAGTGGCGGATGATAGAGAGAAGAGGAAGCACAGTCAGCAATGGACAAATCAGTACACAACATGTGATAAGCTACATCAGGGACAGGTTTGGAGGGTGCTAGTGAACCAGCATCAAGAGCAGCAGAGCCTGGCCCAGTGCTGTTTAGTGAAGACCAAACAAGCCATTGCAGCTGCCATCTCAAAGGTTTGGGACTGTGTATTAGCAACTATTACTCTTGGATTCATGGTAATGTCATAGTCAGGTATCAGTTCCTTGAAGATGGATATCAAGAAACTTAAAGAAGAAAAAAGTGAATGGAACATGACAAAAACGCCATGAAAGTATGAGTATGTTGGAGAATTAGATGCAAGTGAAGTACAAAAGATGCAAACAGATAATACAAGACATAGAAAATGGTGAAAGAAACATAAATGTAGTGAACAAAAATTACTTTAAAGCTCTTTTGACTATGGATTGTGACATTGTTGTTAACAGTTTGAGTGTACCATGTGGAAAACCAAACGACATTGTGAATGAGGTAAAACATGGAATATTTCAGCAGCAGTTAAGTAAAAGATCATATGCAAAAGTGCTCACAAAAAATCTTCCACCATTAAGCTGTTCTTCTGAGACAATATCGACATGTGTTAACAAAAAGGACATAATAAACAGTGTCAAACAAGACTTCGCTTACTGCATAGGTAGGCAGAAAACAGGTAATCTAGCAAGTACCAGTAAAATTGAACTGTATGCCGACAGCCAAGGATGAAATATAGTCACTGAATTTTGGTGAACAAGCAGTCAGAATTTTAATCTTAATTGTACAATAAAACCAGGAGCAAAATTCAGTGTTGCTACATCAATGAGTCAAGAAAAAAATTCCTCATTGAGCAAAAAGGACTTTTTCCATCTTCCTGGTGGGCTCAAATGATGTCGCCAGGAACAAACAAAAAAAAATGATCTCTTAATCTCGCTAAAAAGAAAACTGTATGAGCTGAGAGGAACAAATGTTATTGTTTTTTCAGTGCCACACCATAACTACTTGATAGAATGGTCCTGTGTAAATAAGGAAATTGAAACTGCAAATAAAGAGGTGCAAAATATTTGCAAGCAGTTTGAAAATGTAGCATTTGTGAATATCAGCAATTTAGGGAAAAGATTTCACACAGCATACAGTTCTCATCTAAATGTACTTGGAAAAAATGTAAAGGTAACAAAAATTTTAGAACTAGTAAATAAAATCTCAAATGTGCAGTATGATGATAGAAAAGTCATACCCCTCATGGGCAGGAAGTGTGTGTTCCCTGGAGACTCGAATCTGCTGTCAGTGAAGCTACACCTCTCCAAGACAAATGTGAAATTTTATTAATGCAAGTGAACACCCCAAATGTTAACAATTCACAGAAAGACACAACAGTTGTGGAACAACAAACACCAGAAATAAGTGAAACAGCAGCAGCACCACCATTATCATCAGAAGCAGCAACAGAAGCAGCAACAACAGCAAAAGCATCAAGAATAGCAGCAGCAGTTTCAGAACCAACAACAACTGGAGCAGCAACACAGCAATGCTTAAGGAGGAGCCAAAGGAAAAATACATCTGTGTCATTCAGTGATAATTTTTTATGGTTTCAAGCCAATAAGAAAATAAAAAGGTGAAAAACCAGCCTGCTAACTCACAGATAAGTCACAGCAACATCTTATTTTTAAACATTCAGGTTCTTGAAACAAAAGTTGAAGTTCTGGAGGAGTCGTTGCCACAGAATAAGTATTCTTTCTTATGTCTATCTGAACACTGGCTTAAACCAGAACAAATACAATACTATGTACCAGAAGGTTATAAACATGGAAACAGTTTTTGCAGATCTCAGTACTGTAATGGTGGTATCTATGTTTCAAATGAAATTGAGTGTAAAACATTAGATCTTAGTTGGGCATGTATAGAAAAATTACTGGGATCATATGTGATATAATGAAACTTACCATAGTATGTATCTACCATTCCACTGACTCAGATGATAAAACTTTTTTAGATAATTTAGATAGTGTACTCTGCTACATAATGAAGTGAAAACAATATGTAACTGTAATTTGGGGAGACTTTAATTCAAGCTTTGATGTAACATGTAACAAACCCAGTGTAAATAAGTTACTGAATATGCTAAGGCAGCACAACTTCCATCATATAAATTTAGAACCAACAAGACTAAAAGTGTGCTTGGATAATGCTTTTGTCAACTGTGCTCATGATGTGTACTCCACCAAGGTAAAGGAATTTGTTTTCTCAGACCACTCCATGTTAACAGCAGAGTTTAGACATTTTATAAAAGGAAATGAGAGCAAGGCTGCACAAAAGTTAACAAAATCTAATACCTTAATATTAACAAAACACAATCTCAGAAAACTAACATGCCAGCTGAGCATAACTAACTGGGACAAATTATTAAACTGTGATTCCAGTGCCCAAACAGTTTATGAAACATTCCACTATTACTTAATAGGTACTTTAAAAGCCCATCTTGTTCAAAAGAAATATCATAAAACAAGAAAGGGTAAATTGTGGTACACCAAAGAACTGGAGAATCTAAAAAATAAGCTACTGCTGTTGAGGTGCCTTGGCAAAGTAAATAATTCTAATGAAATTAAGGATCTCGAAAAAACCACTAAGAAACTGTATAAGAAAGTATTACAATTGGCAAAATAAAGATACAACACAAATCTCATAAAAAATAGTAAAAACCAATGCAAAACAGCCTGGTCAGTAATTGATACTGTCAAAGGTGAAGTCAGAAACTTTGAAAATACTGTCCCAATACCAGCAGATACATTCAACAAATATTTCATAAGCTGTGCTGATGATATCAAAAAGTTGATCAGTAAACCCAATGTAACATATATAGATTATCTTAAGAGTGCCAACCTAAATCATAATAGGGCCAGACCATCACTGAAACACTTTAAAGAGTTACGCCAACATGAAGTTCTTAAAATAGTCAAAGAAATGAAAAACTCCTACAGTACAGATATATTTAATATGTCAAACAATCTATTGAAAGAAATCATACATTACATTGCAGCACAATTAACATATTCTATAAACCTGTGTCTCATAGAAGGGGTTTTTCCTGATCCTCTCAAACTATTGAAGGTGGCTCCAGTCTTTAAGAAGGGCATCAAATCAGATCCTGCAAACTACAGACCAATTTCACTAATTCCAGTACTAGGAAAAGTCTTTGAAGGCATAATATATGAG
The DNA here is from genome assembly GCF_021461385.2 of Schistocerca piceifrons. Classification (NCBI taxonomy): domain Eukaryota; kingdom Metazoa; phylum Arthropoda; class Insecta; order Orthoptera; family Acrididae; genus Schistocerca; species Schistocerca piceifrons. The sequence continues at coordinate 167,855 of NW_025728758.1, forward strand.
CAGATGTATGAGTACCTAGAACTAAATGATATGTTAAGTGCATCACAGTTTGGTTACAGAAAAGGAAGGCCATCTATAAATGCCATAGAGCTCTTAGTCAGAGACATTTTAGAAGCATTCGTGGAGCATGCTCACACACAGGTAACCTTATGTGATCTGAGCAAAACCTTTGACTGTGTTGATCACTCACTTTTGCTCTCTAAACTGGAGTACTATGGAATATGTGATAAAAGTTGAAAACTCATCAAATCATAACTCAATAAAAGGAAACAGGTGGTGAGTTCAGGAAGCCAACTGTCAAACGCAATTGAGGTTCAACACGGAGTGCCGCAGGGATCCCAATTGGGACCATTCTCTTCCTTGAACACATAAATGACTTACCAGGAAATATAGATGTAAAGACATGTATGTATGTAGATGATACAATTTTTCTATCTGTAAACCATGTATCTGATAACCTTGCAAGTGGTATGAAATTGGCAAAATAAAATGCAACATCATGGTTTAATGAAAATGGTCTACTATTAAATGGGGAAAAGACCCAGAATATGTGGTTCAGTCTATCAAACACTACAAAAATAGAAAAACAAAAGGCAAAGTTTTTAGGTATCATACTTGACAACAGTCTAACATGGAACTCTCATGTCGATCACATAGTGGTTAGGTTGTCAAGAGTTATATATTTCTTGAAGAGAATGATGTTTTGTGTGACATTTGAGTACATAAGGACAGCATACTTTGCCTTTTTTCAATCTGTTTTAAGGTATGGGTTAATATTCTGGGGAGCAGAAGAAAAATAAATGAAATTATGGTGATCCAGAAGAAAGCAATCAGAGTAATGGCTAAGGTAGATAATAGGACACATTGTAAATGGTTGCTCATTAAATATAGAATTTTAACAATAATTAATTTATATATTCTTGACAGTGTTAACTACATACTTGCTGAACTACCAAACTTAAGTGTAACAAATCAAAGGCATGACTACTACACAAGAACCTGTACTTCTCTGCTGTTGTTGCCACAAAATAGATTAACTAAAACTAACTATAGTCATAAGTATATGCCAATTAAAATATATAACAAATTGTCTAAGAATGCATCAATCAAGCCTGACAAATTATTTAAAGAAAATGTACACAACTTCTTGTTAACTAATCCATTCTATTCATTAGAAGAATTTTTAGAAATGCCCAATATCACCTTAAATATGTAAAAATGTATTTTGTAAAATTAATAGGTTAAGTGAACTGATGAAGTCTATTGCACATAACAATGCTGAATGAGCAATAAAGAATCTGAACCTGAATTCCTGGAGAATTTACAGCTATTTTTCATAAAACTTACATTCTCATGTGCTGAAGGGCTCAGGTTATGTGGAATCTTGCACATGTTTGGTTAGAAATGTGGTGGCAGTCTTGGGGTATGATCCTGAGTTGTGTCTTAGTGGGTACATGTAAAGCATTGTGACTAAAATTAATAGGGATTGTACATCTGGGCTATCACTGTTTTATACTGAGTAGCCATTTCCTATATACTTAAACTTACTATGTGCCTAAAAACATCTAAACTGCAGATTGGCCAAAGGCTCGTTAAAATGTCTGTTATGTAGCTGTAGTGGTAGCACAGTTGTTGTTTCTGATATTTTTCAAGTTAAATGTTGGGACTGACACAGGCCAGTGAACTATTTTAGAAATCTTTTATATGAGCTGTTGGTTGATCTGTGAATAGCTGGAGCCGCCTACTTGAAATATTCTCTGTTGTTATTATTCTTACAACCATCTTTAACATTTCCTGGTAGTACTGGCATATGCATTGTTTTAGAGTAATTTATGACAGTAAAATGATTTATGTCTAGCCTCCAACCACACCTCTTTGTTTAAATCATTGTCGCTGAATAATTTTAAAACCTTCCACCTGTTATGTTGCAGGATTTAAGGGCTCATTCATTGACAAGTCATAACCTTACATATGACAAATTTTCAGGCAGCCAGCGCCCATATCATTTCATGTAACAGGCCAGACTTAAATGTAACGGTGTGTGTCATCAGCACTGAAGGCACCAGTTAATGCAAGTATAGTTTTCATGTGCTGTGTTGATTAAGGTCTGTGACTGAGGATGGCCTGTTAGCTGATTAACTTCACTAGTGCTTCGAATCGACACTCCTAAGCAATTGTCATTGCTCAGGAATACTGTTAACTAGCTTAGTTTAGTGGTCGCTAGGGCCATGAAGTTGTTTTAAAAATTCTTTTTAGTGTTACGTGTGGCCAAGCGTTGAATTTAAAAAAAAAGTTGGTGTATTCCTGAAGTTAAAATGGCTAGTGCTGATTCAGATTGGTAAATTCATTTGATTATTTAAAGACAGCTAAGTGCTGAGTCAGACTTTAAATTTAATCTGTCTGTGTAAGCTGTTAAAATGGTTAGCACCGTGGACATTTCATTATTTAACTGCTTGTGTAGTTTGAAAATTTAAATGGCTAGTGCCGATTCAATTGTGGATTCAAAGGGGGCTAAGTGGCGACTTAAACTCCTTGTTTTGCATGTTTGTGCTATCTTTAGACCATTGGTAAATTTATCTTATTTTATACTACATGTATAAGGGGCGTTCAAAAAGAAATGAGCCAGAGTCTGGAATGTGCAAACTGGTTACAAGAGGGTAATATCATGGCATTTATAATGAGGTGTGGTTCTGATCAGAGTATGGAAGTTCACAGCTGGTCGCTACAGGGCACGCGTGCATGTCACGTGACTATACAGAGCTAGCAGCAGCATGCAGCAATTGTCTAATCCTGTCAGTCGCATTGCAAACAGTGACATGGTGGTGTCAAAAGAAGAGCAAAGAGATGTTGTTCATTTTCTGACAGCGGAAGGAGTAGGAGGAACAGACATTCATCGACAAATGTCACAAGTGTACGGTGAACACTGCATGTCCCTTGCATGAGTGAAGGTGTGGCACAAGCGCTTCAGGGAAGGACGGGTGTCATTAGCCAATGATGCACAGTCTGGAGCACCACACTGCATTACTGATGACATCATCCAGCTGGTAGATGCACTCATTACCCAGGACCACCAAGTGACAGTGAATGCCATAGCCACCATGGTCAGATCGAGCATCAGAAGTGCTCACACCATCATGAAGGAACGACAGCACATGCACAAAGTATGTGCCCAATGGGTGCCCCACAGTCTTCAACCACACCAGGAAGCATGTCGAATGGCCCACTGTCTTGCTTATCAGCAGCGCTATGCTCTGGAAGTAAATGCATTCCTGGCACGAGTGGTGGCTGGAAATGAGTCATGGTGTCATTAGTTTGAACCAGAATCAAAATGACAAAGTCTCCAGTGGAAGCATCCAGGGTCACCACCACCAAAAAAAGCCAAGGCCATCCACACGAGTGTGGCAAATGTTATTCTGACATTCTTCTTTAACCAAGATGGCCACCTTCTGATTCACTTCCTGCAGCATAGGACTACAGTGAATGCCCGGCGTTACTTGCAAACCTTGACCACCCTTCGCCAGGCGATCAAATCAAAATGACCAGGCAATCTCACCCATGGGGTCATTCTGCTCCACAACAATGCAAAGCCTTATACACCCAATACAGTCATGGCACTCCTGCAGAAATGCAAATGAGAAGTTCCCAGCCACCCTCCATATGGTCCAGACCTCTCTCCCTGTGATTACACCAATTTTGGTCCCCTTAAAATGGCTCTGAGGGGCAAATGATTCACCTCGGATGATGACATACAGCTGTACATGCAGAACTGGTTAACATTGCAGTCCCAGGAATTTTATGAGACAGCCTTTCACCACCTTGTGTCACAGTGGGACAAGTGTCTCAACAGCCAGGGTCAGTACTTCTAATATACAGGTACTGTATTGGTTTCTGTAATTATGCCTCCAAATCATTTCTTTTTGAATGTCCCTTATAGTTTGCAATTTAAGAGACTCCTGCTGATTCAGGTAGGGAAGTTGAGTTAAGTGTTTTAAGTATTTTGAGTGTTATGTAATCGTATGTAGATGGTTAGAGCTATTGGTGATCTGAATGATTCTATGGGTTATGTGGTTATTCCATTAGAGCAGCTATTGCCACCAAAAATTGTAAATGATCCTTTTAGGTGAGACTGCTGAGAACTGTGGGGAATATTAAGGTGTTACTGTCTTGTAATTATTTAATAGCAAAAGGCCAGTTGACTTTGAATTCTTGTTACCTTGTATCATTTGTTTTAAAGGTGGCTTGGGCCGGTTGACACTTAAGAGCCCTGATTGATCAGCTCTTGTTGACTAAATTAAAAACTGGAATGTCTTATTTGCAATATGGTTAGTGTCAGTTGTATGTTGTTTTTCTCAGTAACTGTGGGCATTGTTCAAGTACCGAAGTACGATTTTGTCAATAAAGCAAATTTCATTTTTTGCGCCTAGTACCTTTCAGTCCAGGACCCTTGTGTCCTAGCTACCCCTTCTCCAAAAGATATCCTCATATCTTGTTTCCACTGTAGGGCAAAAGGAGGGGGAGATTTCAGCATAAAAGGTTCTTGCAAATTACAGCAATGCCAGTTTTTTATTGTACAAAAAATCAAGCAAACCTTTATTAGATATTAATTCCATAATTTTCAGCTGTATAAATATTCGTTACTTTATTTTTGCTTCACTGGTCCTTAGAAATTTCTGTTACAAGAACATGATCCAAGTGAAGTTTTGTCGTTGGCTTTCATAAAGTTTTTAAGTGATCCAATCTAATGAGTAGGAGACGTAAATAAACATTTTAGTTGGCAACAAGGGGTATGTTTGCCATGTTGTTCTTTCCAGGTAATAGTTCATTTTAAACAGACCATTTTTCCATAATAGTGCTTTTTTTCTGTCTCTGCTGCTGCACTCACACAAAAAGCATTTTTACTCAACATACATGCTGAGAAGAACTGGATTCCCACTGAGATATCCACATATATGCCATTTGTATTTCTCATACTGGAAGTGAATAGCAATTTCAAGTTCTCAGAGGTCTTCTTTCGATTAAGTGCATGAGCAATCAGAACAGAACAAAATTTGTTCTTGCAGTAGAGAAGTTCTACTTTCAGATAAACATTGCTGGAATCTATGAACAAGTTCTACTCATTTACACTGGAATCATGGCCAAGAGTCTCCATAATGGACTTTGTCATTACAAATGCCACCTTCCTTGGAGAAATGTTCATAAAAAATGATGGCCACAATAAACACGTTTACATTACTAATAAGATGATTTGATCCTTTTAATTGTGAAGCCAAATCTCTGCCTGCTGCTTTGAAAAACTTATATCACAAACAATATGTTGAGATACCCTTGAGACAAAAAGTGGCATACTTGATTCACAAAGACCTGGAAATGTTGGGTCAGCATGCATATTTCCTTCATCATTTCTTGCCTGTTGCTCAAGTATTTGTCTTCAATCACAGCCTCATACTTAGGAGGCACTGGTGTTTGCATTTCTTCACTATAACATACATGCCTCATAGCAGATGGTAAACAAGAATTTGCACTCCCTATACAAGTAAGTGTCATTTTTCCTTCTGAATTGACACAAACTGAAACCCACAAACATTCACAAAATTCAAACAATAGTCACTTCTAACAGTTGTCAGAACTGTCAATGCTGGGATGCAAATGGCATGGGTGCATGAACCAGGCACCTGCTGTGAAGGTCCATACGCAGCAACATTCACTCAACGGTAATTGAGGATACACTGTTGGTAAACCCTTGTGTCATCTGGGCAATCAGTTGATCTACAGTCTGATTCTATGTTTTCAAGCCAAACCATTTTCATTTTCTGGAGATAAATTTCTAAATTGGTAGTCATGTGTGATATTTCCTAGTACACATTTTGGTTATTTTTTTACAGTTAAATTTGGAGAATAATGAAGACTAACCAGTATGCACCATTTTTTGAGGATTTCAATAGACAGAGGATAAGGTGTCACAAGGAAACTGCAGCTGATGGCAAAAACTGATCTCATTTTCAGCTTCCGTACCTACAACTTAGCAAAGAATGCCACTGTCTTTGTAACTGAAAATTTTTTTTTCAACTGCTGTTATTGTGCAGGAAAAATTGTGACAGTCACCTGTTACTAAATACAGAAAGGCGTAAATCAGTTAATCATTTCAGTAAGCATTTTTATTTTTCCTTCCAGAACAGAGTTTTGGTAACACAATGGTCTTCATTGCAGAGAATTAATTCTATATTTCATATAAAAAAATAATATTATGTGAAAGTTTCATTTGTAAACATAACATTTTATCAATAAAAATATATATTTCTAATGTTGCTCGATTCCAACCACAAGTTCATGAAGAAAATATGTTCTTCATTTCATCACAACCATTCACTCTTACTGTATTTCCATGTACAGTGTAGTTCTCCCTTTCAGTATTAATGCAAGCCATTTATTGCTGGATTTAAAGGGGTAAAATACATAGTCCAGTCACATTAATGCATTCATCTGTCAAAAGCCCTTCGCAGAGTGGACTGCTGTGAAAGGTACAGGAAGATAGTGAATGAGGTTGTGGAAGGTAGTGAGAGGGACATGGAGCCATGCTGACTCCAGTGCCACGCCAATCTGCACTAGGTTCTTCAGCTGAGGATCCATGCTGCAAACAGATTGATCAAGGTGGTGTCAAAGATTCTTGGCTAGGTTTAAATCTGGGGAGGTTGGTGGCCAGAGGAGTAAGCTAAACTCTTCCTGGTGCTCTTTGAACTATGCACGTACACTGTGAGCTCTGTGACATGTATTGTCCTGTTGGTGGACGCCAAAGTGCCAAGGTAAAAGCAAACTGTATGTTGGAGTAGACTTGGTCCTCAGGGACACATGCATACTTGTGTTGTGTGTTCCAGAATGACAAGAATCACCCAGGGAATGCTACAATAACATCCCCTAGGCCATAACGCTGTCTCCTCTGACATGAACCTTTCCAGTTATTGTTGCAGGGTGTTTTCTTTTAAGTACTTCATGTCATACATGCCAACAGCCATCTGTTATGTGGAAAGACCACCTGTCACCACTTAAGGGACATCCAGTTGCGATGTTGGTGTGCAAACTTCCAACCTTCATCGGTGACGAAAAGCAATCAGCGTGGGTGCATGAACCAGGCACCTGCTGTGAAGGTCCATACGCAGCAACATTCACTGAACGGTAATTGAGGATACACTGTTGGTAAACCCTTGTGTCATCTGGGCAATCAGTTGATCTACAGTTGCATGTACAAATCTCCACAGCTGCTGTTCTCCCTTGTCATCTAAGGTCTGTTACCTTGGCACTGGTCTTGAATAGTGCCATTTTACCATGCACAGTATACTTTAACCAGTTTACTAACTTAGCTGCTTCAGAAATGCTTCCACCCTTGTCCCAAAAGCCAAGGATCATGTCCTTTTGGATGGCAGATAAATCTATCCGTTTTTGCATTACAACAATGGCTGTACTGTTTCCTGTGTCGCTCCGACATGCTTTATATACTCTCTACTGCTGGTGGTGCCACCTCTCATCTGTGAGTAGTTATAGCACACAGATGTTAAACACTGACAATGGTCACATTAATGTGACTGGGCTGTGTATATTGGTCCCTCAAAAGATTGAATCATATGTTCCCTTTACTACTTCTATATTTTCCTAAAACCTTTTACTTCAATGTCTATGTACAACTTGCATGGAACTGAGGCTATGAATTAAGTGATAAAATATTCGTCTTCTGCCACATTCTCACAGGTGGGAGACTTCTAAGATCTTAATATGGATCAGCCTTATTTTCTTGCACTGCCTACTTTTGGGTATGCTCATACAGTCTGATAAAAATGATGGATGCCTGAACTGATCAGCAATGTGACAGTACATTTAACAGCTCAAGTGCACTTACAGTGTATGCATGTCTTCCATTGTGTACTGATGTTAGTAACCCAGTGAGTGAGGTTTGTCACAGTCAGTTGGGTGTTAGTATATAGAAGCCAGTGAGAAATGAGCAGCTATTATATTTAAAACATTGCTTGTCACAAATACTTCACTGTCTGTTCCAGGTATGTCAATTCCCGAGGTTAGGGTTCAGATGGGACCTAATACCACAGCTTAAATTGCTGTGAGTGAAATGAAGAGCTACACTGCTGGCCATTAATATTGCTACACCATGAAGATGACGTGCTACAGACGCGAAATTTAACTGACAGAAAGAAGATGATGTGACATGCAAATGATTAGCTTTTCAGAGCATTCAAACAAGGTTGGCACCGGTGGCAACACCTACAATGTGCTGACATGAGGAAAGTTTCCAACCGATTTCTCATACACAAACAGCAGTTGACAGGTGTTGCCTGGTGAAATGTTGCTGGGATGCCTTGTTTAAGGAGGAGAAATGCGTACCATCACATTTCCGACTTTGATAAAGGTCGGACTGTAGCCTATCGCGATTGTGGTTTATCGTATCACAACATTGCTGCTTGCGTTGGTCGAGATCCAATGACTATTAGCAGAACATGGAATCGGTGGGTTCAGGAGGGCAATACGGAACGCCATGCTGGATCCCAATGGCCTCGTATCACTAGTAGTCGAGATGACAGGCATCTTATCTGCATGGCTGTAACGGATCGTGCAGCCATGTCTCGATCCCTGAGTCAACAGGTGGGGACATTTGCAAGACAACAACCATCTGCACGAACAGTTCAACGACATTTGCAGCAGCGTGGACTATCAGCTCGGAGACCATGGCTGCGGTTATCCTTGACGCTGTATCACAGACAGGAGCACCTGCAATGGTGTACTCAACGATGAACCTGGGTGCACAAATGGCAAAACGTCATTTTTTCAGATGAATCCAGGTTCTGTTTGCAGCATCATGATCGTCGCATCCGTATTTGGCAACATTGCAGTGAACGCACATTGGAAGTGTGTATTCGTCATCGCCATACTGGTGTATCACTCAGCGTGATGGTATGGGGTGCCATTGGTTACATGTCTCGATCACCTCTTGTTTGCATTGACGGCACTTTGAACAGTGGACGTTACATTTCAGATGTGCTACGACCCGTGGCTCTACCCTCATTCGATCCCTGCAAAACGCTACATTTCAGCAGGATAATGCACGACCGCGTGTTGCAAGGCAGGTCCTGTACGGACCTTTCTGGATACATAAAATGTTCGACTGGGGCCCTGGCCAGCACATTCTCCAGATCTCTCACCAATTGAAAATGTCTGGTCAATGGTGGCCGAGCAACTGGCTTGTCACAATACACCAGTCACTACTCTTGATGAACTGTGGTATCGTGTTGAAGCAGCATGGGCAGCTGTACCTGTACAAACCATCCAAGCTCTGTTTGACTCAATGGCCAGGCATATCAACTGTTATTATGGCCAGAGGTGGTTGTTCTGGGTACTGATTTCTCAGGATGTATGCAACCAAATTGCGTGAAAATGTTATCACATGTCAGTTCTAGTATTGGTGTAGCAATTTTAATGGCCAGTAGTGTATATATTTATAACCTTGTTTGTCATAAAGATTCGGCTGTTTCTTCTAAATATGATCAATTTCTGAGATTGTGGTTAGGTTGATGTTTAATAATACAGATTAAAAGATCTTTACGATCACTCTTATCATAAACAATTCACTTTATTTTTACACAACATGAGGGCAGTTCTGAAAGTAACCTCTTTTTAGTTGTAAATAGAAAACTTACATGGAAAAAACTTATTATATACATCTTGAAACTACAACTTTTCATCGTTTTTCAACATAGTCCCCATTTAAATTTAAACATTTGTCACAGTGTTTCATTAACAAACAAATTTCTTTTCCATTAAATTCTGCCATCTAAGCACATAGCCAATTTTTCACAGCATTTTGAAGTTCAGTGTTGTCATTGAAGTTCTGCTACACAAGCCACTACTGTATGTGTGCAAAGAGATAAAAATCGCTTGGTGCCAAGTCTGGGTTATATAGGGTATGCTCAGAAATGCTCCATTTGAATTGCTGCAAAATCTCTAGTTTTTCAGGCATTGTTAGGAGAAGTGTTACGATGCAAAACCACAACATATTGCAACATTCTTTTGAATGGTTCACTTAAGGTCTTCACAGTTTACTGCTTGGTATCTGAAGTGATTATTGTTCCACACTCTATAAATTCAACCAGAAAAACTGTAAACACCATAGCCCTGACCTTCCTTGATGACCAAGTTTGGCAGGCTCCCTTCAGCTTGCTTGGAGAATTGGTACGGCCACAAGATGTCAACTGTTGTTTCATTTCAACATTTATATATGCCAGTAACAATTCTCTTTGAAAAACCTTCTCCTTCTGCATTGTAGCGTGAAAGGAAGTCCCAGGAAGAGACCATTCATTTGGTTTTGTGGACCGCTGCAAGCAATTTCGATATGCACCGGGCACAAAACTTTAGGTAGTCAAAGTTATCAGTGACAACCTCGTACAAAGCTGTACACGTCTTTTGCAGGAATTGTTCAGAAAGTTAAGAACTGGTAAATCTTCAATTTTCACAAACTGTTTCATCAATTTTCTTGACAGGATTATTACTCACAACATAAGGCCTAGCACTCTTCTCTTCTTCATGAATGCTTGTCCTATCACTTTTTAAAAAATCACACCCATTCCCAAACACCTCCAGTCATAATGCCTGGACTGTACAAAGTACACAAGTGAAGATAAACATCTACATTGAAATGACTTGTGCCAAAAGAATTCTTGGTAGTACTTGCATTTTACATTTCGCAGCATTTTTTATTACAGTGCTCATGATTTAAGGTTATAACAAGTGAATACACAAACGAATAAGGTTCATACTTTCACAGATGGATGCTTTTTGAATCAAAAAACATGCAGATGTGACAAAGGGGGCACTCCAAGCACTTCCACACATGGTGGTTACATTCCAACCACCCTTGTACAGTGTGAATTTGGAGATGGTGGGTAGAGTGGGGAATTGTCAGTTGAATTTAAATTTCTGTGAGTGGAACAAAATACCAGCTAACTTCATTTATAAAGCAAAGGAAATTACAAATGAGCAATGTCACTGGGTACCCACCTCTGACTCATGATTTGTCATGTTCACTTCCCATTCAGCACACAGTTACCAGCTGTAGCACATAATGGAAAGCCGCATACACCAAAAGTGCACTTTTACCCAGTATGATACTTCAATGCTATCGACATTGTAGACTGTGGTAGTTCGTAGAGGAAGTTCTCTATTGTCTAAGCATCCCTCCATCACATGTGCTTGTGGTTATAGTGGACAACAGGAGTCCAGTGTTTTAGGTCAGTTGCTCCAATGCTAATGTCTGTGCATAATCAAGTTGCAATCAATTTATTCCACTTTCAGACAGCATACTAATAGCAGTTCTGTAGAAAAATATATTTTCAAGTGAGTGCTTGTGATCCAGAGGTCATGGGGCTACCCTCCACATAAACATCATCCAGATGTTTTAATACTGTAGCAACCACCAGTTGTCACCAGTACCAGCTCCTGTTATTCGCATGGCAAGTATACAGTGCTTTAATATGGCTGTGTCATTTTCCAAAGGAAAGCCTATGATACGCTGGGTGATAAATGTGCACTGCACATCCAATTGATTGCACACTGACCATTTGGTTCTGAGATCCATGAATGGAGCCACAAACAAGTTAAGATAAACCAAATTGTATTATAGATTTAAAATTTTTATCTAGAATCTTCTACTGGTGAAGCTACCAAGCACAGAATGTTGCAGCAACTTGGTGGCTACTAATGCTATTGGGAGAAAATTTCAACTCAACAATGACAAAATTATCAGTGAGATAATTTCTCACCAAGGATATGACATGATGAACACTAAAGTTAAATTTTATGTGAAAAATCAAATATACTACAAAGGTGTTCATAATTTTGCACCACAGATAAATGATGCTATTCAGTTACTTCCATTATGTTGAAGGAAACACTAATTTATCCCATTGTCAGTCCATATCTTTTCTTTATTTTACTTTTAAGTAGTGGGGCTTCATATTCATTTGAAGAAACCTATGTCAACATCTACAATGAACTCAACATCTACAATGAACTCAATCAAAAACCATTAGAAGATTTTCTAATTGCATTCAAAATCTTTGTCACAGGAGAAACTTGCAATCAATAATTCTCAGATTTCATGCATAAACTCAAAGAAAGGGATTTTTTTTCCTTTGTAAATGTGTTAGAAAGGTACTGAGATCAGCTGCAACATTCTTTCATGTAAAAACCAGAGTCAGCAGCTTAGCAAACAGTAAAACATTCTAGAACTTTCATGGGTGCCTATTCTTAATTCTTAGATAGCAAGAGTGCAGTGCACATCTCTCATTTAATACATGGGAATCATACGACAATGTACAAGGTGTGTTCAATAAGTAATGCAACACATTTTTTTCTACGCCAATTTCACTTGAAAAATGCAGAATTTGTCGTGAAAATCTTGAAATATTCCCACTTCAGCCCCTATAGTTTCCAGAAGTTCTGATATGTGGCAGCACTATACACAGCCTTCAAAATGGCACCTGTGACGGAGGTACTTTCCAAGCACAGGGCTGTCAATGAGGGCTTTTTTTTACCCCCCCCCCCCCCCTCCCCAGAAAACTAGAGCATTGTAGGTGTTCATAGGTGGTTGCAGAATATCTACAGAGACCTGGCAGTGAACAAAACCATGCTGATTCATTGGGAAAGGCATCTGTCATCATCGCAACAAGGTTGTGCAAACCTGTCCGATCTCCTGCGTGCAGGCCAGCCACACACAGGTGTGACTCCGACAATGTTGGAACATGGGGACAGGTACAGTCAAGGTATTCGTCTTCACAAGAATGCAAATGAACTTCTCCATCTCCATTACAATGCAAGGGCTCGCACAAGGCACACCCGACTGTTCTTCCTCATCCACCCTACAGCCTGGATCTTGCACCTTCCATCTATTTGACCTAATTAAGGTTGCACTCCATAGGAACCAGTACATAGATGATGAGAACGTTATTAATGCAGCAAGAAATTAACTCCAATGTTGACCAGTAGAGTGGTACCATGTGGGCATACAGGGCCTCGCATTAAGGTGGCGTAAGGCCCCCATTAAGTGGAGATTATGTTGAAAAATAGGGCTTTGTAGCAAAAAGAGTGGGGTGCAACATGGTGATTGGAATCTTGGATAAAACCAACCTGCTTTATGAAAAAAAGGAGAGAAACAGAGAGAGAGAGAGAGAGAGAGAGAGAGAGAGAGAGAGAGAGAGAGATTGTTGCTCCACTTGTAAATTTGCCATCAGTAGGAAATCAGGAGGAATGTCTGCATCATCTGCTTCCGATAATGATAAGGCTTTGTAATTGAATTCTCTCTTCTTGCTCCAAACATGACATGAATAACTAAAAGTATATTCTGCATGGAGAACATTTTGTTCCCTTTCTTTGGAATCCACCAGTCAAGGGTACTTCTCCTTCTTCTACTCCTTCTTTTGCTTTGGCATTTACCCCTGGGAGTTAATCATTTTCTATCTCCACAGGCCTCTCTTGTTCCTGTCATATGGTCCTAGATTTGTGTCTTCCACAGCTTCCTGTATGTATTTTTACTGTCTTAGCACTGACTTTCCTCTCCTTCCAGGCGACTCCAAAGTTTAAAAATGTCCTTGTCCACCTGTTGTCAGGCATTCTCTGTAGATCTCCATAGCAGTGAAGCACTCTATTCTCCAAAGCTTTTCTTATGGAGCATGTAATCTCCATTTGCCTCCATATCTCCTCTTTTGTATCCTGTCTTGTCTTGTTAACTTCCACTTTGCTGATCTGAAACTAATAATGTTGTCACATGTACTGGAGTTATCTACTATTGCTCCCAAATATTTGTAGCTTTTGCAGGAAAAAGAAGAAGAAAAGAAAAGAGAGAAAAAAAGTGTAAGGACCATCCAACAAGACTGGGATCCACCACAACAGCAGTGTTAAGAACACATTGTTACTTTAAGTAGCATCCCACATGCAAATATGAATCGGTCAGCAATGTTAGTTTTAATATCAATACATTGGTCAACAATGCATAAAATGAACAAGAAACACAAGTACTGTTTCTGCTGAAGGACATAATTATGAAAAGTTAAAAAAAGTGAGAGAAGAACTGCATGCATGGAAATAAATTGTAGGGTGAAAACTTTGAGGTCTTGTCCCTCTTTGCATTCAAACAGAGATCAAAACTGCCATAAATATGTGAACAACAAACATTGTCTTCTGGCAACCCACCACTACTTCTGACTATCAGCAGACAGTTTGCCCAGTGGCACTAATTTAGCCATAGAGAGCTGGCAACTGTCCAAAATACTCCAAGTATTTTCCTCAAAATGCTGGTTTTTGCACATATCTGCTACTTCGTCTTGGGCGGCATTTAAAAAAGTAACTGTGATTTACTGATCTTCATGTATTAATTCTCATAATTAAGGGAAATTCCACCATGAAGTTCTTTTCATAATAGTATAAAAACTGCAATATTTGGGTTATGTGAGTTGAGAATGATATTTATTGAAGAAGTTACTTTCACTGCAAGGAGGAAATAATTATTACATTCAAAATTTTCTTACATTTAAGCTAATGATATCAAATAACAACATAGTACATTGGCAGTCTGAATTATAAAATTTTACTTCTTGTAACCCATTATTTATCATCATATATTACTAATTCCAACCAGCACAATTTTTTTTTTTATTTCTGAAATAGTAATTATTGAGTGTCTTCATTACACTGTTGACTTTTCCTGGCTCCATATGTGTTGTTACAGAATAAGAAAATCTTAAGCGCTTTTTGGCACAGGTCCTATAGGGAATTTCTGGCACAGAGGAGGACAGTGCAATGCACTTACAGCTTTGTCAAAATACAAGCTCATGACTGACTACCGATTAAGGCCCTAAATTCATTCTCTTCTTAATTTATGGGACAAAAACATATTTTGTACAGGTTTTTTTTTATAAAAAATGATTCACCACTACATGCGAATATGGTGTATATGTTACCAGCAAACTGAAACCTGACATTTCATGGAGTGCCTATGCAATATATAGAATACCAAGTATCATTAGGCAAGATATGAAGTGCATCTTATTTAATACTTTGTCCAGGCATTTAATAGAATGCCAGTTACATTTCAGGCAAAGCATGAAAGAAAGATAATTTAAATATTTTGAGTTACAAGATCCACAGATACCATGCCAGAACCTCAGTTGTTTGTTTGTACTACAGTAAATAAAGTATACAAGTAGTACAGCTTCAAAGTATACAAAAATTGAAAGTTAAGATTCTGTTATTGTTTTATTATTCATTTTTGATAATTGTTTAAAATTGTTTATTGTACATCAGTAACTGTTAAAACATATATTTCAGGATAAGCCAGTAGTCAGACAAACACAATCATTACAATGTTCAAGTTTTATTTTAACTTTCACTAGCTATATAAATGTTTAATTTGAACATGTTATTTGATAGTAATTTCATACTTTGCCTGTGTTAATTTAGCATTTTATAGATTTCCTAAGATAAGTATTAAATTAAACATTTTGTCAAAAAGTCCTAGGCAATCTACACAATGCCTTGATTTGACACTTCGCTGGTAACATATACAGAATATCTATGAAGCAGAATTAATAATAAATGGAAGAATAAAAATGTTTACAGTTCCAATGTTTATTCAAGAATGCCCTTCCTTTAATCATCTTCTAAGACAGTTGACTCAGATAGCAAGCAATATCGAATGACTGGCAGAGAGCACACGCTGCACCAATAAACTGATAAACACAGTAAACCATGTCAACCAAATTACAAGTTATCACCAATGTCTGCATCCAGCAAAACACATTCCATGTCCAGGGACTTTGGCACCTAAATACAAGCTTGCCTTCAGAAAATTTTATGGCAGAATTGCTATTAACATGTTTCACTGTACAAAAGCACTCCAAATATTTTCTTCAAATTCCTGGTTTTGTACATGTCATTTTAACAATCTTGCTGTGACTCAGTTTCAGGGGTTTTGACTGCTCAAATACACACACAACTGCAATTTTTTGGGGTATCAGTAGTTTACTGTACTGATTTTATGTATTTATCCTCTGAATCATTCCTGTAGAAGACATTCACATGGTGATGCACAAAACATACATTTGCTACTGGATAATTCAAAGTACGGTCTAGTGGTTGGATTAGATGAGGTGATTTGATGACAATTTACAAAACATGAATTTTATGTATTTTTTACACTTCATGTTAGTTTTGTGTCACACACACACACACATATACAAAACAAGTATTTGGTTGGCTTTCTCTCTCTCTCATCTTTGCTGAATTTTGCAATATTGCTTTTTACAAATTTACACATTTCTCATATGTAGAGACTACCAAAAGGCAGAATGAGTGATTTTTAGAAGAGAGGTCTGCAGTCAGCTGGCTTTGCCCTTTTCATTACTCTCACAGCTCTCTTTTGTGCAAGAAAAATGTCCGAGCTATGTGTGGAGTCTCCCCAGAGTATGGTACCATACTGCATTACGCTATGAAACTGCACGGTAAGCAGTGTGAACAATATCTGGGCTGTGCAGTATACGAAGATTTGTAAGGTACGCAAGTGTTCAACTTACTATTATTTTTGCTAATATGTGTTTGTCATTTTAAGTCGTCCTGGAAGCACAGGCCTAAAAACATCGTGGTTCTGATGTGAAGGATATTTCAGAGCCATTTAATTTCATATCGGATATAAATTACTTGGTTCTCATGAGAAAGCTTAGGAAGGTGGTTTTCTTTGTATCAAGTATCAGGCTACTTCTGTCAAATCAATCACCCAAATCACCTGCACTTTCTGTTATGGCTTCTTGGAGTTCATGGTCGTTACTACTGGTACTGAGGATACTAGTATCATGTGCAGAATGTGTGCTGGTAGTGGCACTGTTGTTCAACAGCAAGTCATTTATGTGAACAAGGAACAGAATTGGCCCAGGTATTGAACCTTGGAGGCATGCCTTGTACAATATCACCATAGTTGGAGTAGTAGAGATATTAACTGAACCATTTTAGAGGGGAGCCTCTCTGATGCTGTATGACCACAATTACTCTAGCAGATTTTTGTCAAATAACTTTGACAGATCTAGGAAGATCCTGACTGCTTTCTGTTTCTTGTCCACAGTGGAGTGTATGTACTCATGTACAGGTATAGCAGTTGTTGTGGGTTTCTTTTTCCTGAAGCCATGCTGAGCATCAGAGAGTATTTAGTTCCTTTCCAGAAAATTAATTAATCTTTGGTAAAATAATCCCTCCAGAAGTTTACCAAACACGAGCCCTGTAATTTTCTACATTATTTTATTTGCCCTCTTAAAGATTGGGATAAGTTTTGCCACTTTGATACAATTAGGAAATTTGCTTGTCAACAAAGATGTACACAGAAAGAGAGAGAGCTAAATTTTGTTTATGCAGTTCTGATAAAATCTGGAATGCTGTCAACTGCATATCATAGTTTCTATTTAAGGCTCTTTGTGCTTAATGTAATTCTGTCCACAGTAGTTCCCCAGGAGAATATGGTCTACAGAAGTGTTTACTTTGTTTCGTCTATTGTGTATCGGTTTGTTGATACATTTTATTAGTTCCTTTACCATAGTTTCATACTAACTGTTGAATATATTTGCAACTTTTCGTGGATTAGTGACTCGAGTTGTTGTGGATCAATGTTGTTTTCCATTTTTATGGGGCAGTTGATTTGTTTCATTTCTTTTTTTTATACACCACATTGCCTTTGCTTTGAAAATGTTACCACATAGTTGTCATTTGCCATTCACTTGGATTGAGCTATATAGCTCTGTTAGAGATTTTTACATATTTCTTAACATATTTCTCTGTAGAGGGATGGGATTATTATTTTTTTGAATGCTTCGACAGATCTCTCTATCTTCTCCACAAAATCTTTATGCCAGCTGTTATCCATGGCTTCTTGTATTCTTTTGATTTAATGTGTTTTAGTTTGTGAGGAAAAGCAATACTGAAGTAGTACAGAAATGTATATAAGAAGGAGCCAGTTTTTTGTTCTGTATCACCTGCTTCATTCCATTCTTCTGCTGCTAGGGAACCATTGAAAATTTTCGTATTTTCACTAGTGTAACTTCTTACATTAGTTGTGCATTTTTTTGTTACAGCCTAAAGTGAGGACCTTTGGAAGGTAGAGCACTTGGGCACAGCGATCACTATAGCTGATATCCAGCGATTCCAAGGTCTGGTAGAAATAGTTTATAAATATCTGTAGCTTCCAGACTGAATGATCATGTAACATTCAACAGAGATTCTCTCACATGTTCTGGAGACCAGAAACAAACATTAAAGCTGCCAAAAAATTTGTATGTATGTGTATGCAGTTTTTTTCCCACAAATATGGCAGCATCGCTATCTTTTTCTGCAATAGTGAAATGAAAATGTAAAGCCAGGTATGCTAGGTAAGCAAATTTAGCCTGATTTTAAGCCAAGGTTCTGTAATACATTTACATATGTCAAGTCTCTTGTGAACAGGAGTTTGATGTCCACAAGCTTGTTTGTTACTGACTGCACATTTTGGTGATATTAAAAAAAGTTGTTTTTCTTACTTTTCTGGGAAGGTGGTATACTATATTAGTGCCTACGGTACGGTGCCTGTTGTGACTATGTATCTCTTCTGAGATGTGTCTGTACTCACGTGGGCACCAATTGCTCAGTTACTATCGCCTCTCCTGAGGTACCAGGATTGGCCATAATAAGAAATTTAATACGCTACACTCATTTGCATTATCTTAAGTTTTCAACTGTTTCTGTCTTTGGGTACAAAGTTTTCTGTAGTGACTTGTTCCCTGTAACTGAGTGGTATTGTGGGACCACTTAGTAACCTTTATTTCTTCACAGTTTCTAATACAAAATTAGCAATTCCTTCTCTGCCAAGGCTGTTTAAGTGAAACCCACTTCACGTATAACGTACGCTGCAAAATTTGCTTGTATTAATTTCTGTAACACCTGCAAATTAATCTTGTTTTTTCTGTGTTTATGTATGACCAGTTTGGAAGATCATGTCTAAATGGCATGTCCACTAAAACACTTTCTCTGATGCAAAGCAAGGTAGTTCATTTCTTAAAGTTGTTATTAAATGTTGACTGCTGTAGTAAGCAACATCATTTGTTCATGTTGTAATCACAATATCAGAACTGCATTTTTTCAGGAAGAAAATTATTGGCTTGGGGGCAAACATAACCTAAACATTCAATGTGAGCATGTTCATTTCGAAATATGGATACAATGCGGCATTAGCTGTCACCCGACATGATTTTTGCTTGCTGTGAAATTTCATACATACTTCCACTTTGTCCTGGGATTTAATGATAGGTAACAGAGTTTGTGACCCGCTCTTGCATCATTTTGATGTGATAATGGGTTTCAGCTGATACATTATTCCCAAACGTCTTGTTTGAAGCAATAGAATCATGATCCTTTTTCACAATAGTGGACTTATTATCAGCATTCCTAACTCCACTTGAATCACAAGAACACAAACAGATTATGTGTTTATCACTTTCTGCTGAAGTCAGTTATCTGTTTACTACAAAATATTTCTTCACGTGGTCTTCTTATTTCAAATCTTCTTTTAGTACATTGACTATTCATGTGACACCAGGACTTCGAGATTGTTTAGAACTAAGTACTCAGCAGATAATTTTTGTGTCTGTTTTGTGCTTCAAGAGTGTTCAGAATGTACTTCTGCTAGATCTTTTACTGTATTAATTTCTTTTTCCTACAGTGTTAGGGAGTCCTCTAAATTGTTTTCAACTAAACACTCAACAATTGTAAGGCACTGCCTCTCATCTCCATAATCTATGAATCAGATTTATTTTCACACATTTATCAGGATACCAAAACTTCCATTCTGTGCATAAAATATCCCTTACTACCTTTCAGAGCATATTACATATGGAACAATCACATAATAATGAAACTGACGGACTTTCTTTTTCACTACCTTTACTTGACACTATCACAATGGTTCACCGAGTATATGTGTAGATATAGAATCAAAACAGGATTCAAGCTGCATAACAAATAGTTCGTCAATGCTATGCACCTTAAAAGATTACTACTGTCAGAAAAATTGAAACAGTAACTTATAAACGAGATAGACTATTAGAGTAACAAGTAGCCACCCACTCCAAACGCACATTAGTAAGACTAATAATTTGATCACTTCGACAGAAGTTGTCAGCAGCAAGTCTTTGAGTGCTATCATATTGAAGTATTAAAAAATAACGATGTCAAGTGAAGCAAAATTAACACACAATTGTGAAAAAAACAAACTGATCAAAACACAAATACAGCAGAACATTTTTGAAGCTGTTCAACTATCAAGTAAACATGCTAATTTAAGATTAAAATTGTAAATCTTCAGTCTTCTAAGCTGTTCCATACTTGTGGGAAAGCTCCCATTTTTAAATCAAATGGATATTTATTATCCAGAGTACCGTTATCCTTCTTGGTGAGTGTTTAACACTTAATTTATATAAATTTCAAGAAACAGCTGAAATTGATAAAACTTTAAGGGGCCAGCCATGCTCTAACTTCTGTTTGTTGGAAATGACTAACACTATAAAAGCAAGTTATGGTGGTAAAACAGCAATCTGTACAGTCATTGATATAATGGTATGTTTTTGTTTCAACAGCAAGAGCAGTATGTATTTATATGCAACAAGTAAATTAACATATCAAGCGAGTTCATTCTGTCAGAATATCTACTCCAAAAAATATGAAATGGGAAATTGGTATAGCACTGACTGCACAAAACAAAGGAATAGCAAACTGTGACTTTAAAGCCATTAGTGTATTTCCTAACATCTCAGTTCCAAATAATCAAGCAGATCTTCTGACACACTGCAATAAAATTTAACCTTTTTTCCAGTATATTTTCATAAATGTAAATTGATGTTGGATTTTTTGATTGCTTCTTTATGTTTTTGTAGCTGCTGCTGGATAGATTCATCTCAGTGGCTAAATAAGCCACTGTAACATTTGGGCATACATTTAGTGATGAGCTAGCAACTTACGCTAAATATACATGACATTAACTATATTATTGATCACACTTACTCACCGAACAGTAACATCAAATATTCATACTAAAACTTAAATCTACAAACAAATAAATAGCATTTGCCTGGCAGATACAGTGAAGACAATGAAAGAACAAACTGAAACACATTGCACACACTATTCCTTCACAGCCATGCTAGAAGGAAGGAAAGGTACAAGACAGTGTCTCACAGGTTTCCCCATGAAAATAGTTTCAAGAGACACTTCTGAAGTCAGCTGTTCAGGCCGTAAGAATGTCATTTAAGGTGTGCAGTCATTTGATTTTTCTGTACTATTAAACAAGGAATTAACATTAGGTTTTACAATTAAAAAAATTAAAATATTACACGGTATATTTTTATTAAAATTGAATATTTGTGTATTGTATTTTCTATTTTACACACTGGATAAAAAGGAAGCAGTAAAATAAATAAGCAAATATCCAACAAGTGGAAAAATTCTGAATAAATTACATTTGCTGTTATTAAGTAGTAATAATGATGCAGAATGAAATTTTTAAATTTGCCTGCTTGTACATCTTAGGACACTTTTCACTATCAAATAGACATACAAAAATAATGTTGATCTCTTATTTGTCTAAGCTGCAACAAACTCTTCAAAATAATACAACTTTTGGCTAACAGAGTTAAAATAGTATTTTATCCTTATTCACAAATGGCTTCAAACAAGCATTGTAGGAAAGGTCTGGTAGAATGGAAACACTTTTGGATTAAATGAGACCACTCACTGAAAAGCAGAGATGTTGACAGTCACGACAAAAAGAATGAGTACTTGCTAGCTCCCCCCCCCCCCCAACACACACACACACACACACACACACACACACACACACACACACACACACACACACACACACACACAGAGAGAGAGAGAGAGAGAGAGAGAGAGAGAGAGAGAGAGAGAGAGAACTAGGTTGTGGAAGGGGTAGGTAGAGACAGACCAGAGGCAGGAGCGGGATCTGAAGTGGAATGCTAGCAGATCGGACAGAGGCAGCCAGTTTGATTTTGCTGGCAAGTAATGTGAGAGGGGGTGTGGGTGGTGGCAAGTACACAGGCTGGGCTTGTGATGCGCAGTTGTCAGAGACAATGGGGAGCAGTGTATGTTGAAAGTGACATGAACTGGGAGTGAGTGACCGGACAGAGAAAGGGCAAACTGTTGGGTAGGGGGTGTGGGAACTGAACCTTAACCTTCACCAGGGCTTTCAGTATCACTCATCATGACCGGAAATGAAGAATGTCGTACCCAACATCCTTCCCACTCTAAAATGCTGTTCCATTACCCTAATGCATACTATGCCACTTTCACTGTGCAGGACCCGCCTAATCAACCCACCCAGCACCTCCCACTCCAGCCTGTCAGTTTTCTCCTGCCACATGAGAGAGAACTCTGTTGAAAACACTGCACAGCTTTTAATGTCAATATGACTACCAATTAGTCATCTATGATGATGAATGGCCGCCATCAAACTGGTCCCAAGAACAAAGTTTACCACTCGGTGACACAAAATGCAGCTGAAACAAAATGCTCATGACTGCTTCATAACCCGGGCCATGGAGGATCTTTCTCTGAACTTAGGAGTTTTCTTTACAACACAGCTTTCACTCCCATAATCATTCTGACCTCTATCTCTGGTAACCCACTACCGCTGTGATCTCCACCAGATAGTTTTCCCTTCCTCCGTCCTGTCACCCCCTCCCCATGTCATCCCCAGCGTGCGCCACTATCCACCGGCTCCAACAACAATGCGCTGCATGCCTTGTATGTACATACGCCAATCCTTGCTCCCACATTTCTTGTTAGCTAATCAGCTGTCTCCCTCTGAGCTGCTAGCCTCCCACACCCCATCCTCTCCCTGCCTCCAGCCTCCCTCTACCCACCCTACCTGACACTACCCTCATTCCAAAAGCCATCAAGTTTTTGTTCCTTTTGTGTGTACCAACAACTAACACTTCTGCTTTTCAGTGAGTGGTCTCTAATCCAAAAGTATTTACACTGGTTTAAATAAATGTAGTAACCAGAGGCCTTCACAATAATGTGTCACAGAGGCACTTTGTGATGAATAAAATATTTTTATGCCAACAATGCTGCAGTTTGAGTATTACAGTATTAAAAGTTTGAGAAGCATCCAGCATACATAGGGGGAAAAATGGATGAGAAAGCAGCAATAACATTCAACAAATTGACACAGGCCATTATTATAGAAACCTACATTATCACCTTACATTATTATCACAGCACATGCCAGAATAAACTCTGGAAAAAACAAGTGGCACTATATGTGCTAGGCCTATACACACTTTAAGATGAAGCTATGGACAACAGTACGACAAAACTCTTGTCTGTCGCATTAACTTTACTATTCTCTTCCAATAGAACAGAAATACGTATAAAAGTTCACGAGTAACATAACGAAAATCTTGTTAATCACACCGGTCTTGCAATCGTTGCACACTCTGGAACAAAGAGAGAGAATGGATCAGCATTATGATACTGGAAAGGAAAATTATCGCTCTAATTACAAAGGTGGAAACAATGCCCAATATTTATATTAAGGAGGCGCACAATCCTGACTTGTCTACTGGTGACAAGTAGTAAATAATATTACCCGCTTTAGTAGGTAAATACTGTTCAATGAATAAAAGAAGACCTGAAGCCTATGAGTTTTGTTCCTTACTATAATCATTTCCATTTTTCTTAACTGAATTTTGTACTATACTAATGCACTAAATATTACAAATCTGAACTAACATACACCCCTCAACTGCACTGATCAATAAAGAATTTTGAGTGATGAAACATTGACGGCACTTATTCTATATTCCAGCCCCCACTGTAGCTAATATCTGCTTCGAGGAACTGAGCAAAAGTAAAACTGACGACGACTTCAAAACGCTTCTCCCGTCAGTTAATGCAATAGGCTAACTGAATTCGATACATGTGGTAACTAATAACATTACTTGCCACTGTCAGTACTGCATATAATATAAGGGAACGTGACAATATATAAATGATGCTAAACAAGATTTAGGGTCTTCCACATATGTTACGAAAGTGATCCAGCTCCTAGTCTACAAAGCCTAAATATGTAAACCTTTGCGCAGGGCAATTATGTTAAATGAAATACAATACAAACGGCAGACGAGCTGTATAGTGACGGTTTTTGCGAAACACACATTATAACGCTTCTTCTCAAATTAACTACATCGTAAAGTAATGATGCTGTAATGTATTCTAAATAAAACAACTTAAGACTTTTAGACGCCTCTAGTTTTATATTGCCTACAACAAATCGCCGTCAAAACTTTGATGACTTATCGAATCTGTAGCTAAAGAATCATCATTCAATGATAAAGTTACAAATCATTTGTTCCACTTATATACTAACTATTAACAAACTCCACTTAACAGAAAATAATTCTACAGTACAATAAATTTTACTAACTTCATGATATTACTGTGCCACTTCGATGGCTACCTTCTGGGCTCTTGCTTTCTCCTTCCTTCTTTCTACTTCATCTGTAGGAACCTCAGGTAATTCTAGCTCTTCATCCTCGGGTTCGGGTACATCTGGAAGAGCTTCCTTTATTATTTCTTCTAGTTCTGCTTCTACAGACTCTTCGTCGTCAGCAGACAATGCGCCACTCAACAGTTCGTCAATCTCTCGCTGCTTTTCGACCCCTTCACGAGTTTCTTCAAGAATTCGTTCAACCTCATCAACGCTGATAACGTCGTGTACTTTTTTCAGCGCCTCGTTGCCGGCTCTAAGTCCATCTAATACCTGTATCTCTATCTGTGCGAACTCCAAATCATGGACAAGCCTCTGAAGGTTTTCCAATTGCCCGTCTGTTTTTTCGAGAAGCTGTTCTTGAAACTTTTTCTTCCGTAATATGAGCTTAGCACGTTCCTTTTTACCGTCTTGCAATAGTTTCCGTGCAAGTAGTCTATCTTTCTCCAACATAGACTCTACTCTCTTCTGATACTGTTTCAGTTTATCTCGTTGTTGTTTTAACTGCAATATAGCTTTGTCCTGCTCCGTTACCCGACTCACATGTTTTTTACTTTTACCAAACAAAGCACCCATTATTTACGTTCACTTTTTCACCAGAACTACAACACAATCACTTTTAAATATACTATAGATCATGATATGCACAGTTCTTGACAACAGAAAAAAATGTAGTCTACGTGTCTGATACTCATACACAAACGTAAGTTCTTCCTTACACATCTGACTTCAATCAGATGGTCAGAACACCTATTACTCTCCTCGGTCCTGTACGTCACGCTACTCTCGCCTAAGAGTATTATCTCTTACGGCTGTACAGATATCACAGTAGACCGATTAGAGAGGTTTCCATAGGTATGAATCTGTAGGGAAACCAGAGTCTAACATTATATTAGACTGTGGGGAAACTAAAGAGACATATATGTCGGCAACATATAATGGAAAATCTTTGATGTGAGAATGCAGGGACAGCTACACACTAACATGTCACGTTTAAAAAACCTTTTTATTTGCCTCATTTGCATGGGTTCCAGAAACCTGATTTCGTAAACCGATTTCCCAACACCCCTTCTGAGTGATAATGTAAACACTTCGAAATCGATTCTGCAAATGAGCTTCTACTTACCAGTTTTCCAATGCTGCAATCAGTTTTCGCTTGCATGTAAACAGAACCGTTTTTAAACGTACTTTGTCACGTTTCGTCTTGTTTTCAAAAATTTTCGGCTAATATGCACGGAGACACTTTTTGGGTCTAGTGTAGCAGGGGATACAACCCGTCGGCTTTGGACAATGACGTCACAAGTCGCCAGAGAACAGTTTACCATTTTCGCTTTTGCTGTTATGTTTCAGTTTCGTTTTTTTACTGATTGCTTAATAAAGTGGATCTGTTTATTCTATCTCGTGAGATTTTTTTTTAAAGCCAAAAAAACACTTATCAGCCACTGAAGGGAGCTACAACACTAAGAAGAATCGCTTCTCGATTGGCCACTTGTGACATTGTCCAAAGCCGACGGGTTGTATCCCCTGCTACACTAGTCCCCACTTTTTGCACAGTGAAGGATAAATAAAAAAATTAGACTGAACCCGTTTATATCTCCTCCAATTGAAGAGAAATAGCGATTTGACTGACTAAATCTTAAACAATAAAAGCTGTTTCCCAGGTGCCATATTTAACTGAGGTAACAAATCCACTTCATACCTTAAGTAAACACCACAGTCTAACATAACAGTCGCGACACTCACTGCTGTAAAAGTTGTTGCCGTTTGACAGATAGAGTGACACTAGCGCTCCAAGCGGCGGGTAAGGTGAACGTCAGACGCGTCGTTAGCATAATGTTTGTTTGCATCCATTTCCTACGTAATTTCCGATTTATTCGAGTTATTTTCTTGCCTCCAAGAGTTTGTGTGGTATCAGAAGGCATATACGTTTCTAAAAATGATTCTAAAATATGCGCAAGTATGGACAAAAACCATGAATAGAGTGGCAAGCTACAACACATTCGTGAAGAAACACTTGTGACATTGGACAGAATTGCAGCTTACCACGTCGATATCAAAAGAATATAAACACACAGATTCACATGTAAGAAGCACAGACACGTACCTCTACATGCGAAAGCGATCGACAACTCGTTTATCGTTCTGTAGGCTTACTGTGGTTGTCATTGTCTCCTGTTGCCACAAGTACGACCTTCATCTTTATATTATTCTGAGTGGGACAAGCAACTGCCAAATAGTGGGAGACATATGCTGAAAACACTATTATGAGCTGATTACATTACATTTCACGAAAAACCAAATATTTGAATAATTTTCAAACAATCTGTCTGTAGGCACTTTCCTTGTCCCGTAATAGTTTCGCTTCTGGGCATTCTGACACTTGACACGCTTTTGTAAGACACGAACAGCTACACTTAATTTAACCACTTAATCGTCAAAGCAGGTCTGTGTTGATATTTCACACGAATCTGGCACTGATACATGGAGAGTCGAACTGGCTGCTTCTGTGTCATAGGACTGTTTTACGGCTTTAGATTGACTGTCGAATCTTTGTGGCAGTTTCTTCATCGTCAGCTGAGGGGAATGTCAGGCAGTGTGGGTACTGCATTCCAAACGAGTTTGTTATTGTCTGCGTTCATGAACCGGTTTTGTTCGAAATGTAGCGAACAAAAGCTAATATTATTATACAGGTAAAGTGGGTCTTTCTTTATAAGGTCTTCTCCTCTGCTATTAACTAGCCATTTTCTGCTCCTAAAACGAAACATTCATCATTTATACACATATAGTTCGCAAGTGAATCCTGACGATACAGTTTAGTAACATGCTGGTATATACCTCCCAGGATCCTTAGGAAACCTAAAGAGAGATAGCTGTGGTGTCTTCTTCCTGTTGTTGCTGAAATTTATTGCGCTACAAACGTTCCCGATGGTAAAAACCATTGTATAAATCAAAATAAACAATCACTATTCGCTTTCACGATCGCGCCGAACTCACAGTTCAAACTACCGGCCGCTTGGGGCGCTGTTGGCGCTGTAGCAACAAAATATAGGCGAAGTGTCGCGACTGTTATGTTAGACTGTGGTAAACACGACAGCGTAAAACGGTTTCCGAAATTCGGTTTTCGTCTTTCGGAAACGATATATATCGAACGCACGACTGTCGCGGAGCAGCATCCCGATTTTGTTTACAGCGATGACACACTGAACGGTATACTACCACAGTCTAACGTAACATAACAGTCGTGACACTTGGCCTCGATTTTGTTGCCTACCGCACCAAGGGCGCCCCAAGCGGCCGGTAAGTTAAACTGTGAGTTCGGCGCGATCGTGAAAGCGAATAGTGATTGTTTATTTTGATTTATACAATGGTTTTTACCATCGGGAGCGTTTGTAGCGCAATAAATTTCAGCAACAACAGGAAGAAGACACCACAGCTGTCTTTTTTTAGGTTTCCTAATGATCCTGAGAGGTATATACCATCATATTACTAAACTCTATCGTCAGGACTCACTTGCAAACTAAATACGTGTGTAAATGATGTACGTTTCGTTTTAGGAGCAGATAATGGCTAGTTAATAGCAGACAAGAAGACCTTATGAAGAAAGACCTAGTTTACCTGTATAATAATATTAGGTTTTGTTCGCTACATTTCGAACAAAACCAGTTCATGAACGCAGACAATAACAAACTCGTGTGGAATGCAGTACCCACACTGTTTGAAATTCCAAATAAGCCACCTCAACTGACGATGAAGAGGAAACTTCCACAAAGATTTGATAGTTTTTATTGCCATTTCAAAAGTTATGAAGACAAATTTGGAAGCTTGGTTATTTGCAGTGAAAATGTTTGTTTATTTTTGAGGGATTGTGAAAATCAGATGGCTTAAGTTTTTGATGAACATTTTCACAAGAAAAACTATGGTGAATTATATGTGGACTTGTTGATGGCTATCCCAAGTTTTCCTCCTGGATGTTGTGAAGAAGCTAAGCTGCTGTCGATCAAGATATTTGTTAAAGTGAGACTCGTTTACTGGCTCAAATATTGGAATCAAGACTTAGTTTCTAACAACAAGAAAGCAAATAAGAAACTGAAGAAGTTGGCTCATTTGGCTGCTGATTTCATTGGTATGTATTTCATTCACTTCTGTTGTTAATCACTTAATTTTCCTTGCTTCTTTCGTGTGATGACCTTATGTTGTTAGCACCTTGTTCACTGACAGTTTGTTTGAAAATTATTCAAACATTTGGTTTTTTGTGAAATGTAATGTAATCAGCTCATTATAATGTTTTCAGCATATTTCCCAAACTATTTGGCAATTGCTTGTCCCACTTGGAATAATAAAAAGATGAAGGTCGTACTTGTGGCAACAGGCGACAATGAAAAACACAGTAGGCCTACAGAACGTTAAACAAGCTCTCGATCGCTTTTGCATGTAGAGGTACATGTCAGTGCTTCTTACATGTGGAACTATGTGTTTATATTCTTTTGATATCAATGTGGTAAGCTGCAATTCTGTCCAATGTCACAAGCGTTTCTTCACGAATGTGTTGCAGCTAGCCACTCTATTAATGGTTTTTGTCCGTACTTGGGCTTATTTTAGAATCATTTTTAGATGCATATATACCTTATGATACTACAAAAACCCTTGGAGGCAAGAAAATAACTCAAATAATTCGGAAATTACGTGGGAAATGGATGCAAACAAACATTATGCTTACGACGCACTGGACTCTAGCGACAGCGAAACACGGGGAGTGACGTAGTTCACAGTAGTTACCACATCCAGTCGAAAGCACTGAGAGTATTATCTTCGAAGACGAAATTTTTGGCGGGTAGAAAGATCTGTGGTTATTGTTTTCGTCCAGGAGGTAGATGCCGCATGGAACTGTTGTAGTAACTCAGTTATAGGCTTTGTGGTATTGTGAATTCTAAGAGACAAAAAACGGAACGCAAAATTGTTGGAGAGAAAGCAGGAAACGTAATATACATTCGCATTGTTGGAGGCAAAAAAAACTGATAGGTTAAAATGATTGTGGCTAGTATCGTATTTTCCCATAGAATATAAATGTATATGATTATTTAATACTGTGGCGTATGTACTCAGGCTGCACGTGTTGTGTTGTACTCATGAACCTTATAAACGGCAAATTTAGCTCCATAGCTGTATTGTATGCAACGTAGTACTGTTGTAGTGGCTGTTGGAAGGCTTCTTCAAATGTAACTCTCGTTTAAACATGTTGGGATGTTAATTAATGGAGTTGTTGGACTTTATTTTTAGTCACTGAAGTATATAGCGATGAAACTCGCTAAAAACAGGAAGAGAAATGCAGCAAAACTGGAGATACTGTGGGAAATTCGCATTCGCAAAATAAGATGCTGAAATAGCAGGTAAGGGTTCATGTGAATGTCTCGCCTGACATTCAGAAAATTCTTAAATCAAATCAGTGTCTAGTAAATTCACTCTTCATTATTAATCATAAGGACCATTAGGGGTAAATGGTTTAGAATGTAAGTGTTAGAATGGACAATTTTTAGATCTTAGCTGCGCTGCTTGGAAAGAAAATGCTGTAGGATAGATTGAATAAAAGTATTCTGTTTGTGGGCCAGTACAGTGAGAAAGATATCCTAAGTGCAAAGCAGGCAGTGCTGGCCTTTTTGGGTTGTACCAAAAAGATGCGAACTCTGAACAAATGTTCCAACTGTAAGTTTCATTCTTAATAATTTAGTCCTGTTTTCTTGCCAATTGGCAGTCATTACCTCATCCCTGTTTCCTACTTGAGGTTATTCGCACAAGGTCAAGTGCTGATGCTACACCCATCTGCTTTGACCTGTAATGTCATGGTGAGCCTTGAGGTTTTTTTGTGTGTGTGTGTGTGTGTGTGTGTGTGTGTGTGTGTGTGTGTGTGTGTGTGTGTGTAGTATTTGGTGGCTTTCTATTGTGCTGTATGTTTGTTAGTGAGTAGTTTGACTTTGACATGAATTGAATGTTTCATGGTGGTACTGAAAGAATTTGTGCTGGCTTTCTGGTGAGTTACTTTGAATTTGCATATTTGAGCTGATGGATTCATGTTTATGTTTGGAAATAATAGTGCCATGTGTTTCTTGTGGTCAGAGATTTAATTTCTTTTTGTTTTTTTCCCTTCTGTGGTGAAGAAGATACAGATATTTATGAGTAGCTCATTGCTTGTTGCAATGGGCGAAGTTGTTTGTATATATTGAAATTGGTGGTGGTGAAAGTTTTCATGAAATTTCGGGATTTCCTTGTTAGTCTTAAGGGTCATTCCACACCAAGTGGTCTAAAACTGAAAAAAGTTCCCACCATCATGGTCTCCAATTTTCGTCAAATTTTAACTGTAGCTTTAGTCAAGTGTTGAAGTAAGTTTCCCAAGATTTCAGGCCTCTAGCTGCAATAGCTGCTGATCTAGACCCCCTTGTCTGAAGTGTACTTAGTCCGTGTGCATGCAACATAAAAAAAATGTCATATTTGGAGTCTAATAAAATCGAAACTAATTCATAAGAATGGTTAGTAAGATGCGACCCTGTACAGTTTTTTTTGCTGATTCCAACGAAATTATGTATAACATTACTCATGCAAACCCCGGTCAAATAACTCGACTCAAAGTATACTTCAAAATTTGTCGTGACACAACGCGACAAATTTTGACCAATATTAAGACTGCAATGATTTCCTTGCAGTTGAAGATATGGACTTGAACTTTTGGCCAAGCTTCATGCTTGTGCTAGACATAATGCAGCCGGATTTGCAATGATCCAGGCCATATGGTCGCCCTGCAGTATCTCTTCAAATTAGGCAGTGTCAGCACAAACGGTAAAATTTACCAAAGTTTCAAGCCAATTACTAAAAAATAGTTGGCCTGAATCTGCTTGTGAATAGTATCACCTAAAAGAGAAACTCTTGCTCTACAAGACTGACATTTGTTTTTTTTGCAACGCGACCATTAAGTACTCATTAACTCACATCAAAGTTGTTATATTTTGTATGCGCGATGCACTAATTTTTCTTCATTTCTAGGAATTTGAATCTTAATAGTCGCTTAGAATTACTGATATAATTGGATATTTCATTCGTGTTTTATTCAGTGATTGGCCAGTGAGAGATGTCAGAAGTTAATGAAGAAGAAGAATCGTTGGCCCCCTGTTCAATTGGAAAAGATGCTGCTGCATCAAAGTGCCATGTTATCTTCTATGCTAAGAAGACTGGAATCAAAGCGTTTAGTGATTTCACAGAATGTGACCAGAAATTGCTTGTTTCGCGTTCAGAAGCCAAACTTGACGAAAATTCCATCATTTGCTTCCACCATGAAGCCCTCTTCCTACATGAATATCAAGCGATGCAAAAGAAATGTTGCAATCCATTCAAGAAGAGGAATCACAATGTAAAAGCTGGACTTAGACTGCTTGATAATGAAACAGCTGCCAAACTTTGCCTGTTAAAGAAAAAAGAAGTGATTGATATAAAACCTGGTCAGAAGCTTTGCCCTCGCTGCATGTCGGCACTGAACCAAAAGCTAGAAGATTCATCATCACTATCAACCCAATCTGAACAAGATTTCACAACGGATGAAACTGAACCAGCCATCAACAAAAGTTTATCATTTATTGGTGCTTCACCATTGAAAAGAAGACAACTAAGTAAAAGAGATAAGCAAAGCTATGCAAAAAGAAAGATCTTGGATGCACAAAGTTTAATTGGGAATCAAATTGCTGCTGCTGTAGGAATCAATTACGATGAACAGCCAAGTTCAAGTAAAAGTCGCCCATGCAATAATTGTGCAGATCTTGATAATCTTATAGAAGAGTTGAAAGAAAAATGTAAAGTGTCAAATCGTAGGACAAAAGTTCAAATATTGACCTTGGTTCCAAGAAGCTGGACAATTAAAGATACGACAACAGCATTTAATGTATCAGAAAGAATGGTAAAGCAAGCGAGAAAACTGAAGAATGAGCAAGGTGTTCTAGCTTTTCCAGCAAATCGGCAAGGAAGGAAGCTTTCAGATGAAGTTGTCCAGAAAGTACATGACTTTTTTCAAGATGACGAATTCAGCAGACTTTGTCCAGGGAAGAAAGACTGTGTGCCTGTGAGAATTTCAGGAACAAAGGTGTACAAGCAAAAGCGGTTGTTGCTTTGCAATTTGAAGGAAATGTACGTGTCTTATCAGAAGCAAAATGGACCAGAAATTGGCTTCTCAAAGTTTTGCGAGCTTAGACCAAAATGGTGTGTTACAGTTGGCTCTGCTGGAATGCACTCAGTTTGTGTCTGTACAATACACCAAAATGTCAAGCTTATGCTCACTGGTGCATCAATCAATGAAGACTACAAGGAAATTCTTAGCAAAGCTGTTTGCAGCTTGGAAAACAAGGATTGTATGCTTCATCGTTGTGAAAACTGCCCTGGTCCAGAAGGTGTAGAAGCAGTTATTGCAACATATTTTGAAGATAATGACCCTGAAGAACTGATTGAGTACAAACAATGGATTCATACCGACAGGGATACTTTAGAAACAAAGCAGCTTTCAACAGAAGAGTATGTTGAAGATATTGCAGCAAAAATTTGGAACCTGTCTTGTCATCACTACATTGCCAAGCATCAAAGCCAGCACCTGAAAGCTCTCAAAACTGATGTGAAAGAAGGCGAATTCATAATACTAATGGATTTTGCTGAAAACTATTCATTTATTGTTCAAGATGCAGTGCAAGGCTTTCACTGGGAAAACAGTCAAGCAACAGTTCATCCATTTGTAGTCTACTACTGTGAAAACGAAGAGGTGCAATGTGTGAATCTTTGTGTTATTAGTGACTGCCTTCGACACGATACGATTACTGTCCATGTTTACATTGGAAAAGTAATCAATTACCTGAAGATGCAATTTTCCAAAATAAGCCACATCCACTACTTCAGTGATGGTTCAGCTGCACAATATAAGAATTTCAAGAATTTTCTCAACTTATGCTATCACAAAGAAGATTTTGAAATAACAGCAGAATGGAATTTCTTTGGAACAAGCCATGGAAAGTCGCCTTGTGATGGCATTGGAGGCACAACAAAACGGTTGGCAGCAAGAGCAAGTTTGCAACGTCCATATGAAAACCAGATTCTAACACCCAAAGATCTTTTCAACTTCTGCAATGATAATATCAATGGAATCAAATTCTTTTTCATCAGCAAAGAGGAAGTTGAAGAAGAAAAAGCTTCTCAAAAAGAAAGATTCCTGCAAGGGCACACTCTAGCTGGCACAAGAGAAAACCACCATTTTTTGCCCATTGATATGACGACAATTAAGGTCAGTAGAGTTTCTAATGATGCGACATCTTTTTTGGCCAAAATTAGTGCTGCTGAAGTAGTAGTTCAAGTCATGGATCTTCAGCCTGGGCAGTATGTTGCTTGCATTTATGAAAAGAAATGGTGGATTGGAAACATCGTTGAAATCTCAGTCGAACAGAAAGATGCTTTCATAAGCTTTATGCATCCTCATGGTCCTGCAAGTTCATTTTATTGGCCCTTAAGACGTGATACTTGCTGGATTCCAGAACAACTTATCATTGGTGTTATTCCAGCTCCATCAGTGACATCATCTGGTCGGCAATACAGTTTTCCTGAAAGCATTCTCTTGCAAATCAACGATGCTTCCAGAATGATGAAGTAACTGAGGAAGACAGGCTTGGGAACCTGCATAAAGAAACCCACAATCAGGCTTGGGTTCCTGTGGTAAAGACACCCTGTAATCAGGCTTGGGAACCTGCAGTAAAGATACCCACCCGTGGCTGTTACTGCATGGCTATCGGGCGTGGCCCCTATGGCGATGGGGATGCTGGTTTTATTGTGATAACCAGTAATGGCTCAGCCATCATGGACCAACGCAGGGCACTGCGCACACAAAATATAAGATACTTTGACCTGAGTAAATAAGCACTTAATGGAAGCGTTGCAAAAGAAAAATATATCCATCTTGTAGAGCAAGAGTTTCTCTTTCAGATGATACTATTCACAATTAAATCCAGGCTGACTATTTTGTAGTAATGGGCTTTGAACTTTGGTAAATAAAGCCATTTGCGCTGACACTGCCAAATTTGAAGAGATTTTGCAAGGCGACTATAAAGCCTGGGTAGTTGGAAATCCAGCTGTATTATGTCCAGCACAAAGATAAGACTTGGTAAAAAGTTCAAGTCCATATCTTTATCTGCAAGGAAATTATTGCAGTCTGAATATTGGTCAAAATTTGTCGCATTAAGTCACGACAGAATTAGGGGTACACTTTGAGTCGACTTGTTTGACCGGATTTTGCATCAGTAATCTTATAATTAATTTCGTTTGAATCAGCACAAAAAACTGTACAGGGTCTCATCTTACTAACCATTCTTATGAATTGGTTTCAATTTTATGAGACCCCAAAAATGGCATTTTGTCTGATGTCGCGCGCATGCGAACTTACTACCCTTCAGACAAGGGGGTGTAGATCAGCAAGTATTGCAGCTAGAGGCTTGAAATCTTGAGAAACTTAATTTAGCACTTGACTAGTGCTACAGATAAAATTTGAAGAAAATTGGAGACATGATGGTGGGAAGGTTTAGACCACTTGGCATGGAATGACCCTTAAGTAATTGTTGGAATGTTATTGCTAGGTATCATGTGTACTGATGTACTATCATTGTTTAGGATACAGTTCTGTTAGTCATGTGAACATGGTTTGATTTGTTGTACTGACAACTTTGGTTTAGATAGAGTAAGTGAAAGTGTCGTATCTAGGGCTTTGTTTGAGGTAAGAGGGTGAAGTGAAATTTGCAACACCATGTTTTAGAGTGGTTGGTTCGTGGTATTGAGGGCTTTGTTGGAGCTATGTAGGTCAAGTGAAAATTGTGTTGAGTTTTTGGTTCTGTATGGGTTACTGGTATTGAGATCTACATTAGAGATATATAGGTCATGTGAAATTTACAACACCAATAGTTTCATTTTTGTAATTTTTTTGGTTAAATTTTGAGGATTTTTTGTGCTTTATTTTTGGGTGAATACTTGATTTGCAGTGATGTTATTATTGCCAGCGAGTGCAAATTGTGATTGTTTATTTATGTCATGCCTCATTAGTAAATGTAGGCCTATATATTGTAAAGGTGCTTTACATACTAGTGTCTATCTCCAGCTTATCACTTACAGTTTGATGCAATATGTGATCAGATTAGCTGGATGTGTGCTTCAGCATTTGATACCTTATTATTTGTTCAGATGTAGAAGATTTTACTCATGGGTACTTCATTAGATGTTGATTTATATCTAATTGGTGACAGAGTGGTGTACTCTACATACAAAATTCATGTTACCAATCACTACATACTTAATACTTTTCTAATTTGACATGTAGTGATGATATTCTACTTATGTTTGACCTTTTCTATACTGCCAGGCTCTGTCAAAAAGTATTTCATAATTCATTTGGTGTACCTTTGATTTATTTTCAGAAACACATCACAAATCCAGTACCACAGCAAAACTACAGGATTGTACAACCAAACGTTCTCTGCCACTACCCTATATTTTTTGGGATGGTTACTAAGGATAGGCCATGGCATATACCGAAGATCATTATTTTATATTTTACCATCTGTACCAAGTTAATGTGTCTGTTAATATATTAATGTTATGGCACTGTCAATAGTAGTATCACCGATACACTTTAAGAAAATGAAAGTTTACAATCCACTGTGAAAACCCACTGTCATATAATGTTTGTTGAAGTGGATGACACTTGTATCTGTTGTGTTGGAGCTACTGTTGCAATGAATGTGATTTTTTTTTTTAGTATGGCATGTAAAAACAACTGCAGTAAAATAAATTTGTTTATTGCAAAAGGAGTTATGTTTTTTTACATATGTTGTATTGTCCCATTTTATATGTGCGTTGTTCACAATCCCTGCTCCCATCCCCACCCAGAGAAAGTAATTACAGAATCGTTGCATAATGTTACATTGTGTGTGTGTGTGTGTGTGTGTGTGTGTGTGTGTGTGTGTGTGTGGTGTGTGTGTGTGTGTGTGTGTGTCCAGCAATGTGAATGTGATGAAGACATACTGAATATTCATCTGTCCTAGAAACCTCAGCAAAGATTCACTGTGTATATGTTTAGAATAAGGTATAATGAGGCAATTGTAACACACACAGCCAGTGATACACAGCTTCTTATTTGTCATGTGTTCAGTTCTTTTCCTTTGATTCTTTCCACACATCACCTCTCCTCTGCTTGTAACTTCAGATTGATCAGTCTGTGTGAGTACATAATGGGCTCTGAAAAGGAACACTTAAGTTCTTCTAGATTTGCTGTTTGGTTTGTTATTTTGGATATGGCATGATGAAGAAATGGAACAAGCAGAAGTAGCAACTGTTATGACCAGTGCTTGATTTGTGAAGTAGTAGTAGTACCAGTACTGTGACCTACCATGGACTGTTATTTTAATTAATGTATTAAAACATTATTTTAATGGTTTTGTATCAGTATGGTATACTATCACAAATCAAGCACTGGTTATAACAACAAAAGCAATCGTCTGGTTTAAAATAGTCACACTGACTGTACCTGGGTTGCCGTCATCTCACAGCAATAAAAAAGGAAGATTGTTTGACAATATTATAGAAAGGATAGGTGCTACTCATTATATAATGGAGATGCTGATTCACAGTTAGGCACAACAAAGATTGTCAAACAAAGCTTTCAGCCAAACAGGCATTCATCACAATTAGACAACATATATTTAGTATCTCCATCATGTGGTGAGTAGCAACTACCCTTTTCATAGCATTGACATTATTACATAATGGATTTTCCATTGTGTGAAAATTAGTGTTTAATGTACCATTGACCACAGTAGTAAGGACAGACTATCAGGTGTTTACGGACAGAGCTTATCTCTTACTATGTGGTCTCCATCAAGATGGACACAATCTTCATCAAGGCTTTTTGCATCAGATCTGTGGCTGAGTAGCGGCCAACTGAATGTTGCCTCAAACTAAATTAGTGATAAGTAAAGAAAATAAAGAGAGGAAATTTGTTCAATGCATAAATTTGAAACTAATATTAAATTGACAGATTCTTTGACCAAAAGTTGGCTTACACTACACAAAGTGGTTTTGCAGTAGAAGTTTTCTTCTTTATTGACACTCAAGACAGTTTCTGTTCATCTGTATGTTTGAGAATTATTCCCAAACTAAATGTGTATACAAAAAAGATTTTAGTGGCAACTGAAGTATAGTAAGTTTGATTTCATGGCTATTTTTTATTTCCATTTATCTGCTTTCCTATCCCGATTTTCTTCAGCTGCCATATGTGGCACAGCTGTTTCTGCCAGGATGATGGATTTTCATTTCCTTAAAATGCAAATGAAGGTGGAAAGTATACTGCTTAAGTCAAACAAGGTTAAAAAAATATGAAAATTCCATGTAACTGCAAAAGAATGGAATACTGCGTAACTGGAGCTTCAGTAGTTATGTGAGGCTATTTGTCTGTATGGGGGCTGAGAAGCTGGAAGACTGCAGTGAAGTGCAGGAAGGCTTGCAGAGAATCAATAACTGGTGGGGTGTCTTGCACTGTGAATATCTGTCAAGACAGATCTCCATGTTGATGCACCACTTTCTAGTGAGCAATAGTTTGTCATTGAAGAGATCACTCCAATTTCCATCAGCTGAAATCTTGGTTCAAGAACTGCTCTCCACACGACAATGACCTGTGCCTGTGCACATTTATTCAAAAGCAAAATCAGTTATGTTGTATAAGTTTCCAGTAATATTACAATGAGAGAGTTGCAGAATATGAAATGGGTTGTTGCTAAGACTGTGAATTCGTTTGTTTATCAGGTGCACAGTACAATGGTGTAAATTCTTTGTCAGAGGCCATCAACTGGTTTGGACATAAACGTACAAGAATGAAGTCACTTTTTTGTCTTGGATGAATACAGTTTAAAATAATGTAACACATCATACAGCTATATTACTTGGTTTATGCTTCTGGAGCAAAGGTTGTGAGAATTTCAGGTCTTCTGATGCAATAAATCAATCATTTTAGGATGGTCTGGGCAATAATTTACTTATTTCGGCAAACATGTTTGGGAAAAATAACTTCTTAATAGAGACTCTGCTTCTGTGTATTTAACAAGATAATATTAATGACAAAATTTCTGTGATTGAAATGGAAATGTCTAGTTGGGGGCACTGACTTGATTGTGTAACTTAAGCCATAGCTATTGTAAATGTAAATGATGTGGTTGAGATATGGTTATGACAGTTCGCTTCATGGTGTATGGCTGGTGAGTGCAATGTCTAGACTTTTGTGAGGGGATATATATATATATATATATATATATTTTTTTTTTTTTTTTTTTTTTTTTTTTTTTTTTTTTTTTTTTTTTTTTTTTTTTGCGGGGGGGAGGCTCTCGTGTGAAAGTTTACACGGTCATCTCATACCTGTAACTGAGTAGGCTGATGACCCAACAAAAAGATAGTACCACTGTAGTTTATTTGTTGCAGTAAACGTGATGCAGCCACAGGGTGTCAATGGCTGGCTGATAGCTCTCCTGCTATGTAGTGCTGTGATGGGAGACCTCAGCAACATCTTTTGACATTCATCTGGCTGCTGGTGAAGGCACTTTTCCGGATCACTGAACCCCATTCACAAGAGTTTCAGTAAGATATTGAGGGCAATTATACAATTAATGTTGAAACACACACTGCCTGAGAAAGCAGAGAAATGTAATTATGATTTTGGCTGAGAAGTTGCTGAACATATCAACAATGTTTTGTGTTCAGTAGCTGCAGAAGACTGTTATCATAAAGACTGCTATGCTAAATTAGCATCTAACCCCTTCTCTGTTTGAAATGGGGACCACACTCTTGGTACCAAGTTTGATGCCACTTTGGAAGAAGTATGCAATTTTCTAGATTCTTCAGAGAAATCCCAATTTTCAGTGTAGGATTTATTGTAGAAATTCAATGAATGACTCCCAGACCGAGATACAATTACTATAAAAATGCTTAGAATATAAATTGCCTGTACATTACAGTTATGGAGTCATTTCACAAATATTCAATGATCTGAACTCAGGGCCAAGGCAACCTTCCACATTCCTTCAGAACCTCAATAACATTTCTCCTATCTGCTTCACCTGGTCCTCCTCTACACAATGTGCCACCTTCCTGGAAGTTGACCTCCACCTCTCTGATGGCTCCATCCACACCTCAGTCAACATCAAACTCACTAACCACCAACATTTCGACAGCTGCCATCCCTTTCACACAAAAAAAATTCCCCCACATACAGCTTAGCCACCTGTGGACAACATATCTGCTCTGAGGATAACTCTCTTGCCCTGTATGCTGAAGGGCTCACAAAGGTCTTCGTAGACAGCAACATTCCCCCCCCCCCCCCCCCCCCCCCAATCTTGTCCACAAACAAATTTCCACTGCCATATCCTCACACACTTGCAATCCTCCCACCATCCTCATGAATCAGCTAAAAGGAGTGCCCCCTCATCACCCAATATTACTCTGGACTGAAACAAGTGAACCATATCGTCACCAGGGCTTTATCTCTCTTCCTGCCTTGAAAGGACATCCTACCCGAGAACCTTCGCACCCCTCCTAGAGTGGTGTTTCATTGTCCACCCAACCTACACATCATCCTAGTGTATCTCTGTGCCACTCCCACTCTCATCTGCTTATTACAGAGATCATATACATGTGGCAGACCAATGCCTAATCCGCACACCTAGCACCTACTACTCTAGTCATGTCACTGGCTTATCCTACACCATCAAAGGCTGGGCTACCTGTGAAAGCAGCCATCATATACCAGCTCTGGTGCAATCACTGCACAGCTTTCTGTATTGTATGACTATCAACCAGCTGTCCACCAGGATGAATGGCCACCCCCAAACTATGGCCAAAAGGAAAGTAGACCGTACTTGTGGCACAATGTGCAGCTGAACAAAAAATGATTGATTTTAATGGCTGGTTCACAACCCATATTATATAGATCCTCCCCTCCACCACCAGCTCTTCTGAACCACACAGACCAGGATTATCCTTACAACATATTCTCTGTTTCTGAAATTATCCCGGCCTCAACCTACAGTAACCTGCTGTCCCCACATCCTCAACCCAACAATTTTTGTCCCCTCCATCCTGTCACCCTCCCCCCCTCAAGCTAAATTGCTTTCAGCAAGTGCCCCTTCCCACTGGCTGCTACAATTGTGCCAGCTCATATACCTGCCACCCCTCCCTCCCACATTCCTAGCTGGCAAACTGGCCATCTCCGTCCCAGCTACTAGCTACCCATTACCAGATCTCCCTGCCCTCCCACCTCCTTTCCCTCTACCCACCCTGGTTGACACTACCACACCTCAATCAGCTCTCCTGCCACAGAATCAAAATAGCACTGACACTGTCAGCGTAGCTGGCAGCATGGAGAGAGAGTGAGTGTTTGTTTTTGTTAGTCTAGCTCATCAAAGAACAATTTTGTGTACATTTTTTTAAATGGCAGTCCATTGCCTATTTTTTTCTCCAAACTACATATTTTTTAAGAAAAATGACTTGTCCTATATCATGTGTACTTTGTACAATATGTGATCCACAGGATAAATAAATAAATACAAATACAAAGGATAAATCTTAAAGCTAGTCTTTCTTTTGTTTGTGCCTATCAATAACTCAATACTTCTGTTTTTCAGTGAGTGGTCTCCTGTAATCCTAATGTGTTTATCTTGGTTAAAACATGCATATGAACTTCTTTGAACAGAATTTCACTACAAATATTTTTTGTCATAATAGATGTCTTCAAAAGATGAACTGTTTTTCATAAAAACAGAAAAATGAAGGCCAAAAAGTTGAATTTAGGGGTGGTGGAGGTAGACGCTCACCCACTAGGGAAGGGAACTTTTCTGTTTCTTACCACCACACCCAGTATGACTATTTTCCTAAAGTTTCAAAAGCTTATAAATTATTTCCCCTATTTTTCTTAATTTGCCTGGGGTATAAGAAAGGCGGCAAGCTACAGGTTGTCCATTGATTATTCTTAACTATTTTAAAAAAATAATGTTATCTCAAAGAAATAACACAGATAAATAACTATCAACTATATTCCCTGAGTAACACAAATTTAGAACCATGGGTATGGCATGTCATTAACAACATGGCTTAACACTGTATCTTACTTTTATTGATATTAGCAAACACAAATCGCTCCATTACTATCCAAGCCCCCACAAAATTAAGGTAAGGACATTATCATCCTTACTCCCCCCCTCCCCTTCCTCCTCCGTCAGGGGGAGGAGCAAGCTGTTTGAGAGCATGCTCACTGCCCTTTCCAGCCATAAGTTTTAAAAACTTTTATTTTTATTACATTTATATCCCTTTTCTTGCAAAAAGTGGGTAATTTCTCATGTTCAATCTTCCCACTGTAAGTTATTTCTTTAGATTGCTGTTACAAATTTTACACACAAATAATACATATAGCTAAAGAAAAGACAAGAACAATGAATTTATATGTGGTACATGTTTAGCTAAATAAAATATTATAAGAAAATGGCAAGTAAATAATGTTATGCCTTGGGGTTTTTTCCTTGGGTTCCAGCCTTAGCTGGGACTAATATTTTCCTTTCCAGTACGATAGCCAAAATGGTCTGCCATGGTGTCACACAGATGACTCAGTCTTCGGTGTGTTTTATCTTCTTCGAAGTTGCTAATATTATGATTCAGTTCTTCCTGCTGTGCCAGCTACCCTTTGTATTGCATTACTTCACCAGTTATCACTGTTTCGTCAATCTTCGCTGTTCAAGTTGAGCTGACTCTATCCTCTCAGGTTGTGCAGTTGGCCAACTTTACCTTTTTGCCTTTCATATCAGAGTGATCATTGTGGATGTCCACCTGGGGTGTCAGCGTGTCTCATTTGCGCACTGACCTGCATCAGTCACGATTCCGCTTGTGCTCGCCAGTGGTGGGCTGATCTGTAGGTGGCAAGCCTCCATCGGTAGGGGCCAGGCTGCTTCCAACTCAGCAGATCGTATGCTCCTCACAATGAAATTGTATAGGATTCCCAATGAAGTACGTCAATGAATGTGAGGATTCTCATTGTAAATACGTCAAATCCATGTTCACCTACAGTATATTAATGAACTAGAAATATGTAATTTAAAAGAGGTGTCTTATTTTAAATATGATTTGACAGAACTTTATAAAAACAACAAAATACTGTTCCCACACCTAAACATGGGAAGTAACATCATTCACAGATGTTACCCCATCCACTTCAACTACTGAGTATTGTCTCAACACTGTCAGACTATGCCCAAATACTGATGCTGCATGCTTGAGGAATGTGCATAAAATACAGCAGAAGACATCATTAAGTGCTTTAAGAATGGCTACAGATTTTTGGCTTATTTAAGGTACATGGGCAAGAAGATTATGTTACGCCACTGCTCAAAAAATGACTGTATTCCAATCATGGGATGGTAAGTAAAATATATAAGATTTGTAAAATGAATTCTTACGATGTGCACATTTAAGGTAGTTTTATTTTTCCTATCAACAAGTGAAGAATGGTTCGTGGTACATTTCTTGAGTTTCATACTTTGTGGCCATTATTTGAATGCAGTTTTAAAGTGTTATTCTGATGTGTGTATAAAGATTTTTCTTTTATTAACACCTCATTTTCTGAAGAATTTGCTTCTATTCTGCATTAAAGTCATAAACATGCTAATCAACAATGGTTAATGTAGTGTCTATTC
This sequence comes from Schistocerca piceifrons, assembly GCF_021461385.2. NCBI lineage: Eukaryota > Metazoa > Arthropoda > Insecta > Orthoptera > Acrididae > Schistocerca > Schistocerca piceifrons. Next base: position 211,259 of record NW_025728758.1, read on the forward strand.
TTGTTAGCAAATAACAGTACTCACTGTAATTTGTACAGTGTTGATAGCATATCTACACACGGTAATGTGATCATTACAATTACATTTTTACAGGTTTATTATTCAGTTGTGGCCTAGGAAATGCACCAAGAGTAAAGATGAGCAAAATGTGGAGTTATAATTGTATTAAACATTACAATATTGATTGAGATTTTATTACACTGGCATTCATTGTCTAATATTCCAGGTTCAACTTGGTTTGCAGGGACCAAGGGCATAAGGTATATTGCATTAGTAACACCACTGACAAAGTACTGCCAAAGGATGTGAATTTTGCCTTGAGGGAGTATCCTGTACAGCCTGCTACCTGTGTTGAAATACGTATCTAATACTCTTTATTTGTGGGAAAGCAATTTCTAAATAGCCAATTTTTTTAGTCAGTGATTTTGTAACACTGAAATAAAAAAAATATTGCAAACATACAAATCTGTTAGGAGTGATAATACTACACAAAAAACATAAATATTTGGAGCCCATAATGATTAAAAATTATTTTGCATTTAATGTTTTTTGTGTAAACATGCTGAAGTCTGTGAGTTATGTAATACACCAAGGAACATGTGGAAGACAGTTGCGCCCCAGTTTCCTTTGGTCAGAACACAATAAAAAATGAGACCAATATTATTTTTGGCCAGTGGCCTTGCTGCAGTGGTAACACCAATTCCCGTCAGATCACCGACGTTAAGAACTGTTGGGCTCGGCTAGCACTTGGATGCGTCACCATCCGGGTCTGCCGAGTGCTGTTGGCAAACAAGGTGCACTCACCCCTTGTGAGGCCTATTGAGTAGTTGCTTGACTGAGAAGTAGCGACACTGGTCACGAAAGCTGACAACGGCTGGGAGAGTTGTGTGCTGACCACATGCCCCTCTGTATCCACACCCGGTGATGCCTAAGGGCTGAGGATGACACAGCAGCCAGTCAGTATCGTTGGGCCTTCAAGGGCTGTTCAGATGTTTTTTTAATACTTTCTTGAACATGCTGGAACCATGTTATAATGGGTCTACATTGACTGACTATTATATCAAATGTTTGTTGATAGTAAATATTGGAACTGAGAATAGTTAATTGAAAATAATGATGGAAAGTAATAATGATACAGATTTATATTTGATACCCTTTAGAAGCAATCCTGACAATTTGTACTGATGCACAAATCCGTGAGGATATCACACTTAAAAGGATTGGCTGCAACTGTAATTAATTTATTCAGGAAACTTGGATACATTTTGTTATACATCACAGCTTCCATCACATTTTGTTATAAGGCACAACTTCCACCCATTTGAACCTGCTTACAGTAATCAGACCTAGGCGCACCTCTGTAATTTTTATCCCAAATTGACTTGATGATTCCTTGATGCCTCGGGATGTGTCCCAACAGTCAGTCCCGTTTTTTAGTTGTGCCATTAATTTCTCTTCTTACCAAATTTATTCAGTACCACCTATTTAGTTATCCGGTATACCCATACAATCTTCACCATTCTTCTGTAACACTACATTTCAGATGCTTTATTCTTATGCAAATTGATTTTCAGGTTGTGTAAACACCTACTTTATCACTCTAAATGAACACTGACATAACGAGATTGAATAGGAATTTTGTTGTGATGACTGGTCTATAGTGTAAACAGAGGATTAGGTTAGGGTGACTAGGTGACAGTTCGGTTACTTGTGGCCAAGCTGAATGTAAAAGCAGAGTGTTAAGAGTAAAGTGTTGTCCCATACCTGTGCAGATAGTATTGTATGAGTGGGTACAGTGGAAGTGGTGGGGGTTTCATTGTGTGTGAGCTATGTCTGGTAGGGGGGATTCAGTTTAATGAACAAGGCCTACTCAAGAGCAGAACTCCTAAGCTACAGTTAGCGAGTCTGCAAAAGATCATACAGACAGTTCATCACAGTATGACTAATAATATAACTGACTGAAGTGGCTAATAAGAAAATCACCCCACTAACAATTAATGCAACTGCTGATAGTGTACTAAGCACACTGCTCAGCAGATTACTGCATACTAAGATGGTCACTCCTTCGTAACAAAAAGGTAGACACAACTGGGGCTGTGTGGCTGCCAAGCTATTTGGAGCTAGATGTAACATATTGATCTGTAGAGCAGCATGATGTCTATGTTCATGCCATATTTTGTGCACTTTTTGTTATAAAAATGAACTGCAAGGTAAATTCAGAAAGCACATACGGGATAACAAACAAGTATCTCATGAGTGCACGACATACATTGTACGTAATCTACAAAAAAAATGCAGTGGGGGAATGTCATACTGTCTTTCAACCACATACAATAAATAGTTCCAGTTTATTTCATGATAAATAGTTGAGAAGATCTAACTGGTATTATTACATGACTTCAGTATATCACTGTTTGTTTATATTCCACGCAATGACTAAAAATTTAAATATTACATTCTTTGGTCATGTTTTCATATTTACTGTTACTGCTACAAATGCATAGACAAATCCATGAAAAAGGAAACAATTAAATTTCTTTCATAGGACAGTATTACAAATGTTCAGTTATATTAGTAGGACATTGCAAAAAACAAATACACAGAATTTGGATGAAAACAAAGAAGTCATTGAATGAGAGTCTGCCAGAACAAGAAAGGAACAGTGGTTTTTTATGGGTGGTTCTGAGCAAATTACTTTGCTGGGAGCATCTGGATTCAATGCAATTGAGAAGGTAGCTGCTGTTGTATGTACGCAATGTCCTTATAACAGAAGACCATGTATAAAGTGAAGACAATGATGTGCTGCTGCCTAAGAATCCACCTTTACCTCTTTGTGGTGATGACACTGGATTACTCATATATATAAATGTCAGGTCATTAAAAAATAAAATTGGTATTCTTAGTATTCTGTTAGGTGTAAGCAAGAAGACTACATTGTGTGTTAATAACACTGGCTCAGTGAAGATAAGCTACAACTGTACATATCATAGGGGATGGTCCTGGCATACTGCGGCATATCGAGCTGGCATCCACCACCGGCTCTAATTACACCCCAACTGCTACCAATAATATTTTCTCTCTTTTCTGTCTCTGGGTGTCTTTTGGTTCTGAATTTCAGTAATATTTGTATGTGATGTGGGCATAAATCTGCCCATTTGTTATTTAGTTCAGGTTTCATTGGTACAGTTGTAGGCTCAGTACCCGACAGCCAAAAAAACAGTTAGTCTTATTTAAAACCATGTTAATTAAAAGTTATGTCTGATTAAAAATTTTACTATAGTAAATAGCAGTGAAAATATTTTGAGCTAATAAATAGATTTGATAAGGACGATACCACTGATTGTAAAGACTAGCATTCCTACTTTTCATTAACATAGTTAAAATTTTGTGGAAAAAAATAAACAAGATAATTATCAATAAAGTTCAGAAGTAAACACATTTTACATTGCAAATTTTGACTCTATGCTTATTAGATTTCTTCTCTGAGGCTGTACTTCTGTTACTCCAATTGTTATGCACATGGTGGCTTACTTCATTAACTGATTGAGCCATTAGTTACGAAAATTGTGTAATCTCCCATGATGTTCAGTATTGCACTTGTACCCATAAACGGATTACTGCCAATGCAGATGTGTAAAATGATTCCATATACTATTCCAAAGTCCTAGATCACTACACTTTTTACTAACCGAATTATTGTTAATAATTATAGTCTATCCTGAGTAGTTTTTTTTTATATGACCTTAAGAAATTGGTAATCATCCAACAATGGGACCTTGAAAACAATATATGAAAAAATGAAACCAAAATTGTGGTGGTGTGTACATTTTTGAGCAAACACCATCCTGAACTCATTCAGATTTTCCACTTTATGACTTCAGAATTATGTGCTACAGATGAGCAATCATAGAAGAGACTGCACAAATCAGGTTGGTGGGCTTACAGTACTTGTGCAATACAGTGTCCTTAATGTGGATGATACAAGCCTAAAAAATGCAATGGAAGCAGCTGCACTGTTGTAGCACATGTTAAAAATCATAACTATGTTTTTTTGCTGTATGCCAGACACTAATATTGAAGCATTTGGGCAGTCCTTGAGTAAAATGTACTTATTTTTTGGAAAATGGTCTAAGGAAAGGATATATATTCTTGGAGACATAAATACTGATTTAAGACTAAGGCAACCACACAATTTAGTTTTCTTAATATGCTGAGATTGGATGACTTGCACTGCATTAATGATAGTTCATAACAATTGTTCTGTCATCACCAGGGTTCAATAACGATAATTCAGAGAACGGCAGGGGTTCAACTACCTCCTATCATGCCCTGAACTGAAACCCCCCCCTCCTACCCCCCCCCCCCCCACACACACACACACATGTACAGACGTATTCCGCTGCCTACCCAACTTACGCATTGTCTGGCCCTATTCCACCCCCGCTCCGAACCAATTGTCCCATGGGGCTTATCCTGTAATAGATGCAAAACCTGACCCATACAACATGCTCCAGTCCTATCCCTGGCATCTCCCATCCCCTGAAAGGCAAGGGCAAATGTGAAAGCAGTCATGTGATCTACCAAGTTATTTGCAACCACTTTCTGTCATACTACATGGTCATGACCACTGCCAAGTTGTGTGTCCACATGAATGGCCAGTGCCAAACTGGCCAAGAGACAGCTGGATCACCCACTTGCTGAGTATGCCACCCAACATGATATGCTTGAATTCAATGACTGCTTCACTTACTGGGTTCTTTCCACCCACACCACCACCCTGATCTCAACCTTCCCTGCTCTCACTCCAGCCCTACATAACTTTCTACCCCACTGGCAGAATCCTTTTCCCTTCTGTACTTTACTCCACTTCCCCCACAGCCCTAGCATAGCCTGCAGATGCTGAAACTATTAGCTCATTATCCTGTCTCTACTATGTCCCAGCATTCTCCCACTCTCTCTCTCTCTCTCTCTCTCTCTCTCTCTCTCTCTCTCGCCTGCTCAGTTTCCTTTTTCCATTTTCTAGATTCACCAATGACTCTAAAATATTGTTGTTCACATTTCACAAGAGGGATTTCCATAAAATGCACATAATTTGATTTTCATTGTAAGTGTCAATCACTCATAGTGATATCTGAAACTGAGATCATGATTTAATGTATAGTTTACTGCAATAGGTGTGCAACTGGTGCCACTTGCAGAATTGTAAGATTCAGTTTTTGCATTCTGCTATCTCTCAATTGTACAATCACAGTTCTTTTATTGGACTATGCAATACAGTACTGAGAAGTTCACAATCCATGTTGCTTATTCACTACCTGTATAAATTTCAGTTACTGCTCTTAAAATATGTTGGCAGGCTGTTCTACCACCTGTGTTTATTCATAAATTTTTGTGTGTCTGAAGTAATGGTATTGTGATCAGGTATCTCATTACACATATTTGATTAATCTTAATGGTACATGGAAAATAAAAAATAACTGTGAAAGTAAATACCTTTTTTATGTTTTCTTGCATCATGTCCTGACATGAGGTCCTTCCTACACAAGATTATATCCACTTAACCCAGAGTCCTGTTTTGTAACTCTTTGTCTTAGGTACTTATCACAAAATATTTATGCAGGATAGCGCCTTTGTGGATGTAGATCTGGTGCAAATGTTACTGCTCTCATTTACAACAGCAGTGTTCTGTTACTGTGTGTACTAACCCAAAGAAATACTATTATTAGAACATGCTACTATTTTGTCAAAAGGAAGGAATTATGATTGATCCAAGCACTCCCGCCTCAACAAACTCATGGCATTAGTATGTAGACTACTCCATAATTTAATTGTAAAATATGCATATTAACACTTGGTATAGGTATGTAACCCCCTTTTGTAATTTTAGTTTTCCTAAATTTGCCTGATGAACTTATAATTGACTTAACAGTAACTCTTACAGGCATATCTTGTATATGAATAATAGAAATATTTACAAAATGGACTCATTCCTCATACAATTTGTGTACTTCACGAAATGGGAACAAACACTTCAAGTGTCAATGAGTGCACTGTACAGTATAGCATTTAGTACTGCAGTTTTGGGCAACCTGTTTTTCCAGTTGGAAAGGAAGTTGCTTACAAAATACTTTTTGTAGTGTGCACTCCTCTCATACTTGGTTGTATGGATAGCCACATTTTATGTTTAGTGCATCATTAGGAAGCTTTTCATCATCATTAGGGATTCTACAGTTGCCCAGTGAAAAGCTAACCACACCATGTAACATTACTGACCAGGTTATATTGCTGATATTCTTTCATAATGCTACACTTTTGAAGTCTCATTCTCTGAAATTGGTTGAAGATGTAGTCTAGTTCAGTGATGGACATGACATCATTGATTTAAACTTGAGATTACTTCACATTTCTTAGTGCCAAAACACACAATGATGAAGATTAACTTCTGCTATAACTATTTTTATAGTTCAAATAGACCAAGTCAGCTACTACACTTGAACTCTAAACAGTGGCATGTTCTTTCCATGGCAAAGTCTTCATCCAAGTCTACAAAAAAGTAAATCTTCAGAAAATAGCATTTGAAAGAACTCAGTCACTGAAGCTTTACTAACACTTTTAACACAGAGAAGCTATGTGGATGACTACAGACAGATTTTCCAAACAAGTTCATTAAATAATTACAATGAGTGACTGTAACAGTAAGATCTGCTCACATTAGTGACTGAAATGTGGAATGAATGAGTGCACTCTATGGATTTTTACATTGAGATATTAAGATGAAAATAGCTAATCATGACTGCCATGGAGAAGTTACTGTAACAATTACTAGGACCTAAATTCATATTGCTATATATAGAGAACAATTTTGAAATTAGAGGCAATGACATTATGGGAAAGCAACTAATAATTTGGTTTATCTATGTGATAGATGATAGGGAAATACAAAAGTTGGGTGGATTATTTTATTCACATCATGCGCACTGCCATGGGAATTTACCAAGCCGCTTGTAAATTTAACAGGATAGCAGTTGTCTCCATTTCTTAAGTGTCAAATTACTCTGATAACCAAAGCTATTTTCTAGTTCAGAAAAATTACAGCAAGAAAATTGTAACTACACCTATGATTTTATAAACATACTTAAAGGTCCAAATAATATTATTTCCTGGGTGTGGAAACTTTAATTATGAATAACATTTTAGTTAATGACTTTTCACAAATAATAAAATGTTTACTGACAGAGTGAAATGAGGGCTTTCAAATGATTTATGTCATTCTGGAAATAAACAACTGTTAGCTCACAATATGTTCCTGAGCGTATGGCTTCTGAATGAAGCAAATTACAGATTTCTCTTAAAAGAACACAAAGTGTTGGCATTAGCAAAATCAGTTAAACTGATAGATAATGAATTTTACTGAAACATCACCTAAATAGGAATTTTGGTGCTTTATGTAAATGTGGTACATCTACTACCAGCAAAATGTGGAATGTTTCCTTCCATTATATAAATAAGAAAGTTATGTACAGAGTAGATTTATTGCAAATGGAGTTACTCCAACTTGCTAAGTTTCAAGTTTCTCATCTGTACAAGTGAAGTATGTATTCTGCTGTCCCCACCTTAAAAAAGTGAGTGTACAGTTCTTAAATCCAAAATGGTGCATGCCAATCAGTGTTTATAATGGTACTGTTGATTGCTTTAGCACTGTAGATAATGTTACTGGATTATAAAAACCTACCCAATTTGGGATATCTTTAACCCAGCACACAGCTGCAAGTTTCCGAGGGGGGAAAATATATATATATAAAAATAGAGGGAAACATTCCACGTGGGAAAAATTATATATAAAAACAAAGATGAGGTGACTTACCGAACGAAAGCGCTGGCAGGTCGACAGACACACAAACAAACACAAACATACACACAAAATTCAAGCTTTCGCAACAAACTGTTGCCTCATCAGGAAAGAGGGAAGGAGAGGGGAAGACGAAAGGAAGTGGGTTTTAAGGGAGGGGGTAAGGCGTCATTCCAATCCCGGGAGCGGAAAGACTTACCTTAGGGGGAAAAAAGGACAGGTATACACTCGCACTCACGCACATATCCATCCACACATACAGACACAAGCAGACACTTTTTTAAGGTGGGGACAGCAGAATACATACTTCACTTGTACAGATGAGGAACTTGAAACTTAGCAAGTTGGAGTAACTCCATTTGCAATAAATCTACTCTGTACATAACTTTCTTATTTCTTTTTTATATTTTGCTGGTAGTAGATGTACCACATTTACATAAAGCACCAAAATTCCTATTTAGGTGATGTTTCAGTAAAATTCATTATCTATCAGTTTAACTGATTTTGCTAATGCCAACACTGTATGTGTTCTTTTAAGAGAAATCTGTAATTTGCTTTATTCAGAAGCCATACGCTTTTCATTGTGGCTATCTGCGAATCAGTGACTCCATTATATGGTGGGTAACAACTATCCCTTTCATAATACCGTCCAATATAAATCTGCCTTTCTCATTGCTGTGAGAAGACAAAGCAATCCAGGTACATTTACTGGCAACACTATTTTAAACCAAACAACTGCTTTTGTTGTTATAACCAGTGCTCGATTTGTGATGGTATGCCATACCAATACCTCTGGTAAGTCACAGTACTGGTACCTCTTCTTTTTTATAAATCAAGCACTGGTCAAAACTGTTAATACTTGTTTTATTTCTTCAAGAACATGTCACACCCAAAGGTCAAACCAAACTGAACATATCTAGAAGAAACACTTGTAAATAAGTGTTATTTTCATAGCCCATTATGTACTCTCACAGTCTGATCAATCTAAAGTTACAAGCAGAGGAGAGGTGATGTGTGGAAGGAATCAAAGAAAAAGAACTAAATACATGCCAAATAAGAAGCTGTGCATCACTGTAGAATGTGTTATAATGGGTTCATTATACCTTATTCTAAACCTAGACACAGTGAATCTTCGATGAGGCTCAAGCTGCAGTCTGGCAGAAATTTTCACATGTCACTAATATACTTAATACAGCTTATGTCCAATGGTTCACAGTAAGTGAATAAATTTTGAATAATTGAATATATTACAACAAAACATTCAATATTCCATGCAGAACCAATCACAAAATATTTTAATTTCATACTTTTCACATTGAACTCACACACATTATGCAATGATTCTTGATTCTGTAATTACTTTCTCTGGGTGGGGATGGGAGCAGGGATTGTCAACAACACACATATAAAATGGGTCAATACAACAAATTTATTTTATTGCAGTTGTTTTTAACATGTCATACTAAAAAATCACATTCATTGCAACAGTAACTCCAAGACAAGAGATACAACTGTCATCCACATCAATAAACATTTTATGACAGTGGGTTTTCACAGCGGAATGTAAACCATTTCATTTTCTTAAAGTGTATCTATCATACTACTACAGACAATGACGTAACATTAATATATTATCACACACATTAATTTGGCACAGACGGTAAAATAAAAATAATGATCTTGGGTACTGGCTGTTGCCTATCCCTAGTAACCATCCCAGAAAATATAGGGTGATGGCAGAGAACGTTTGGTTGTGCAATCCTGTAGTCACTCTGTTGTGGTACTGGATTTGCAATGTGCTTCTGAAAATAAATCAAAGATATATTGAATGAATTATTGAATATTTTTTGATAGAATCTGGCAGTGATGGAAAGAACAAACATAAGTAGAATAACATCTCTAGATGTCAAATTAGAATAACATCACAACATGTCAAATTAGAAAAGAATTAAGTATGTACTGATCAGTAACATGAATTTTGTATGTAGAATACACCACCCTGTCACCAATGAGGTGCAAACCAATCTCAAATGAAGTACCTAGCAGTAAAAACTCCTACATTTGAGCACATATTAAGTTGTTAAATGATGGAACTTATAATCAGCTAATCTGATCATGTATTGCATTCACTTTGCAACTGGGCAGCTGAAGATAGTGATGCTATGGATTTACTGACAGTCATTATGTAGGTGCATGTTCAAGGCATTAAGCATTCTAATAGCACCTTCGAATTATATACATTTACTAACGTGGCTCGACATAAATAAACCATCGCAATTTCAAAAGAATAGAAATTTATTCTACTCATTCATCATATTCTCTACATCCCACCAAGAAGCTGAACAGGAATAGAAATTTCTTCTACTCTGCCACCAAGAAGGTGAACTTACAGGAAGCAAGTGAAGGTAAACATTAACAAAAGACAACCAAACATTGCTTAAGCTGTACACTATATTAACAAGAAACGATCACAATACTGCTGAATGCTAGTTCTGTTTATGCCAGTTAAACATGTTCTAGTGAATTTGAAAGAAAGCTGCTGCTACTTCAGTTATATTAGGTAGCTTATAAGAAACTTAATATTTACTTCATTAATCAAATATTTTTTTGAGGAAAACAGTAACCTAAATATGTAATTCCATAGGACAGTTTACAACACACTACCTGCCATCCATCTAAAGAAGGAAACAAATCCTTGCACTAAGATAATCAGTGGAAGGAGTCACTAATGAGATATGTTTTCAATTTTCCTTTGAATTTACTGAGATATCTAATTACTTGTTGTATGTAAGATGGGAGCTTCTCAGATATCTTCATACCAAAGTACACAACTTTGTTAAATCCTAGTTAAGGATGCAAAGTTTACACGAAAGTTATATTTCTGTCTTGTATTGATAGTGCAGATCAAATTTCAGCTTGAACTGATTTTTTCACAACCACACTATGCCTTGATTAAAATAACTCTGTGATTGTGGCAGTGGTTAAGAGTCAGCCAACAGCCATTCTTTCTTGACACCTATGTGCCTGCTATAATGACTGATTTTTTAGGCACCACAGCTTTCTCAGCTACAGTACAATGCACAAGAAGGCGAGAGCTAACTGTTGCCCTATCCACTATCCCACTAATTTACTTCCCACCACTGCTGACAATGACAACAATAAAAGTAATCTGAATGTATGTTTTGCTTTATTTCCATTGCATGTGCAACTCTTGCTCATTCTATGTATGCGGAATGATGTATGTAACGAACGACCCTGCGCCACCAAAGCTGTCTGTTAACCAAGAGGTTATTTTAATAAAAATTTAGAAGAAAACATAATAATTGTTTATCACTAAGTTTGCCAAAGAATCACAAAAGCACTCAACAATAGCCACAAAAGATTTTTATTACTGCCCCACTAATATAATCTGAGAGCTTCTAAAAAAAAAAATTCAAAACTTTCCATAAATTACCATCAGCCACCTTTTGTATTATTTTTCAATCTTTATTTACCAAGACCAGTTTTGAATCACTATCATCAGATGGTACATATTTATTGCATGTTTGCAGCTTTGTTGGAGTTGTGCAGCTGTGGCCAGGTGTGAACTGTATATATTTCTAACCACATTCGGTGCGTATATGTTTCGTTCTCTTGCCATAACTACACAAGAATGCTGCAAATATGCAATAAATATGAACCATCTGATCATAAATCACTTGTTAATTTAAAACCAGTCATGGTAAAAAGAAACTGAAGAATAAAATCAAAGACAACTGGCTTCTGTAAACCTCCACAAAAATTTAAATCGGAACTGAAATTGCTTCTTCTGGCAACTTCTGCTCTAAAGATGGATACTTAACAAAAACCATGTGGTATAAAAGGACTACAACGATTGCTTGTGCTACTTAAAAGTAGATGTAAACATTCTGTAACAGTAACATGAGCAGTGACAGACCAATATGTTCATTATCATTACTTTTCAGCCAATAAGCTAGCTGGTAATCTGTAAATAGCCAGTATGTAGCCATAAACAAAGACAGAGCGTAAATCCAAAGTAATCAACACCATTTTGATAGAAACAGACCAATGGTCCTTGGAACACAGCATTATTTGTAACTAATCAAAACACACACAAACAATATCCAAAGAACAAAATCAGTTTATATAAAGTGATCTACTTCTCAATTATAAAAGGTAGATTGGTGTAAAGTCAAGACTCCACCTGCCTGTTTTGACCAGTAATGTCATCAACATGGTGTACACTATTTCACACACAATATGGTGGCCCACAACATCACTCATCAGACTTGCGAACAAACATAAATAGCATGTCAAGTATTTAACTCCAGCAATAGAATGAAACTAACAGGACAACCAAATGAAGAGGACAAACTAAATAAACGACATTAAGAATAATGACATCAATGCAAAACAAGTATTCATCCAAAAATCAAGCAGACAAAATCCTCAAAATTTAATAAAAATGAAAACTATTGATGTTGTAAATCACACATGATCTCTAACATAGACCTCAATACCAGTAACCCATACAGAACCAAAAACTCAACACAATTGTCACTTGACCTACATAGCTCCAACAAAGCCCTCAATACCACGAACCAACCACTCTAAAACATGGTGTTGCAAATTTCACTTCACCCACATACCTCAAACAAAGCCCTAGATACACTTTCACTTACTCTACCTAAACCAAAGTTCTCAGTACAACAAACCAAACCATGTTCACATGACTACTATCAAAATGTATCCTAAACAATGATGGTACATCAGTACCCATGATACCTAGCAATAACATTCCAACAATTACTGAAGACTAACAAGGAAATCCCGAAATTTCATGAAAACCTTCACCACCACCAATTTCAGTATACACAAACAACTTCGCCCATTGCAACAAGCAATGAGCTACTCATACATAACTATATCTTCTTCACCACAGAAGGAAAAAAGAAAAATAAATTAAATCTCTGACCACAAGAAACACACGGCACTAATATTTCCAAACATAAAAATGAATCCATCAGCTCAAATATGCAAATTCAAAGTAACTCACCAGAAAGCCAGCACAAATTCTTTCAGTACCAACATGAAACATTCAATTCATGTCAAACTACTCACTAACAAACATACAGCACAACAGAGAGCCACCAAACACACACACACACACACACACACACACACACACACTCAAAACCTCAAGGCACACCATGACATTAGAGGTCAAAGCAGAGGGGTGTAGCATCAGCACTTGACCTTGTGCGAATAACCTCAAGTTAGCCTCAGGTAGGAAACAGTGATGTGGTAATGACTGCCAATTGGCAAGAAAACAGGACTAAATTATCAAGAATGAAACTTACAGTTGGAACATTTGTTCAGAGTTCGCATCTTTTTGGTACAACCCAAAAAGGCCAGCATTGCCTGCTTTGCACTTAGGATATCTTTCTCACTGTACTGGCCCACAAACAGAATACTTTTATTCAATCTATCCTACAGCATTTTCTTTCCAAGCAGCGCAGCTAAGATCTAAAAATTGTCCATTCAAACACTTACATTCTAAACCATTTACCCCTAATGGTCCTTATGATTAATAATGAAGAGTGAATTTACTAGACACTGATTTGATTTAAGAATTTTCTGAATGTCAGGCGAGACATTCATATGAACCCTTACCTGCTATTTCAGCATCTTATTTTGCGAATGCGAATTTCCCACAGTATCTCCAGTTTTGCTGCATTTCTCTTCCTGTTTTTAGCGAGTTTCACGGCTATATTCTTCAGTGACTAAAAATAAAGTCCAACAACTCCATTAATTAACATCTCAACATGTTTAAACGACAGTTACATTTGAAGAAGCCTTCCAACAGCCACTACAACAGTACTATGTTGCATACAATACAGCTATGGAGCTAAATCTGCCGTTTATAAGGTTCATGAGTACAACACTACACGTACAGCTTGAGTACATACGCCATAGTATTAAATAAATCATATACATTTATATTCTATAGGAAAATACGATACTCACGACAATCATTTTAACCCATCAGCTTGTTTGCCTCCCAGAATGCGAATGTATATTACGTTTCCTGTTTTCTCTCCAACAATTTTGCGTTCCGTTTCTTGTCTCTTAGAATTCACAATACCACAAAGCCTATTACTGAGTTACTACAGAAGTTCCATGCGGCATCTACCTCCTGGACGAAAACAATAACAACCACAGATCTTTCTGCCCGCCAAAAATTTCGTCTTCGAAGATAATACTCTCAGTGCCTTCAACTGGATGTGGTAACTAAATTTTTTATGTTTCCTGGCAAATTATTGAAGATGAGTGTTCCTGAGTAGTGGACCCCTTTTTGAACTAAAGTAAGTGCTTTTAAGTCCTTGTGCAGTTCAGTTTTGTTCCTGGTATTGTATGTATGAACTGAGTTGTTTGTTGGAAAAAGAGATATATTATTTACGACAAATTTCATAAAGAAGCAAATATACTGAGTGGCCGGTATTACACTATCAAATTTCTTTGTCCAATAACTTTGTCAAAGATATTTGATAGTGTAATAGTGACTTTGTCAAATGTCGTCCAATATTTGATCAAATCTAGGGCCTCGCTGTATTTTTTATTCAACGAAAAACTCGTTGTTTTTATCAAAGAAACCGCTTGTCTTCTGTTCACTGCAATGTGACATGTTACCACATGGAGCGCTAGCATCGCTGCAGCGTTCTGTCGTCTGTATTGTTTTTATAACCATTGCCGGTAAACACAATTGGTGTGTGCCGACAACTACAAAATTAATAGAGATGTCTGAAGCTGATGAGCCGCTTTACAACGTGAGGCACTCTGAATACAAAAATAGATTAAGAAGATTGGAGACGTGACCTGACCAGACCTAACATAACCCTCTCCAGTAGCAAGGAATTGGAGTGTTATAGTGAGCCTGTCTTCTGAAGATGTAGCAGTTCTTAAGTGAATATTGTGATTTGTGATATGAGGATACACTTCACTGAGCACATACAGAAATGTATGCTCATCCATTCTTAAGTAATTGATGTACGACTTGACGTCTTCCACTGCAAGGTCACGTAACAAGTTTTGTTGAATGCTTTTATCGTGTCGTCGTAAAACCCACGGCTTAACCCAGATTAGATTAGTTTTTCGTTCCATAGATCCGTGCTGAGAAGATCCTCGTGGATGTGGAACATGTCGATTTTTTTAAAGCTGAAATAACAATACTAATAGTATGAATAAATACAATACATCATTTGTTTCTATTACAAATTTCGCCAATGGAGTAGGAGTTGGCCAGTACTAAGTCTTTCAGGCTCCTTTTAAACTGATCTTTATTTCTAACTAAATTTTTTATGTTTCCTGGCAAATTATTGAAGATGAGTGTTCCTGAGTAGTGGACCCCTTTTTGAACTAAAGTAAGTGCTTTTAAGTCCTTGTGCAGATCATTTTTGTTCCTGGTATTGTATGTATGAACTGAGTTGTTTGTTGGAAAAAGAGATATATTATTTACGACAAATTTCATTAAGAAGTAAATATACTGAGCAGCAGTAGTTAGTAAACCCAGTTCTTTGAAGAGGTTTCTGCAGGAGGTCCGTGAATTTACTCCACAAATAATACGTATTACACGCTTTTGGACCTTGAAAACTTTTGTTTGACTTCAAGATTTACCCCAAAATATTATCCCATACGACATTATGGAATGAAAGTACGCAAGCTTTTTCATTTTTATGTTGCCTATGTCTGCTAACACTCAAATACAGATTTGTTAAGGCCTTTCTGCAGTTCTGTGGTGTGCTCCTCCCAACTGAATTTACTATCAAGTTGTAATCCCAGGACTTTTAAGACTGTCAACCTCGTATGTATTAGTGGTGGGCAGGAAATCGCGTATGTTAGAAATCACAGTGACTGAGAAGTCACAGATATCACAGTAGCAACTTTACAGAATCTAACTGCGATTTCAGTCACAGTTAGCAGTCGCAAATAGTATTTCACATTCAAAGACGTGAGCCATCTATTGGTCGAATTTAGCACTGCTTTTTGCGATTTCAGTGACAAGTCGCAACTAAGAGTCGCAAGTAGCAACTAAAAAGCGCGGTTAACAGTGGCATCTGTTGGCCGAAGTTCGTACTACGTCCATCTCTGCGGTACGCTATGGAGTCCAACTGCGATTTCCGTGACAAGCCGCAACTAAGAGTCGCAAGTAGCAACTAAAAAGCGCAGTTAACATACTTTTCCTAGTGTCATCTGTTGACCGACGTACGTACTTCGTTATGAGAGCCTTGTGCCTCACGAGATCGATGTGCTGTGTGTGCATATGAAGGGCTTATTTCAATAGTGGTACAAGTCCATTTTTGTTAATTTCGAGATATAGAGTCGTAAAGTTAAATGAGCGCTGAAAAATCTGCAGTTGAGATACCAGAAATATTCAAGCATATGGCTTCTTGCTAGAGATGAACCTTTATTTATGTTTGTTTGGATCACTAATTTCAGAAGCATTATAAACAGAAAAGTGTAGGTACTGGACTTGTACCACTATTGAAATAAGCCCTTCATATTATATGACGACATGCACATTCAGCATCAGTTATGGTTGGTCAAATACTGCTGTGACTCTGAATGTATTATATTAATAAGAAGCAACATTGCCTTTTTCTCCTGAATATATCAAGTAACGTAACAAATATGTTTGATTCTGCTTCCAATATGACAGTTTTGGTTAATGCCTACAGGACTTTGCAATGTTAACACAGCAGAACTCAGACATCTGTATAAGTGTAGAGAAATGAAAACAGTCATATGAATGCCTCACTTTTGTTCCGACACAGTTCAAGACTCGGGAGAAAAGTTTTAAACCTGGTGTTCTACATGGCAACTTCACACACAAGAACTTTTTGCCGACATTACTACCACCTACATAAGTAAGCTTTTCCTGTGTCACTTTCAAGTAATGCACTTAAGCTATTCCTGATTTAACTGGAAGATCTGTACTTCCCACTTTCATAACAACAGCCTCAAAATG
The DNA here is from genome assembly GCF_021461385.2 of Schistocerca piceifrons. Lineage (NCBI taxonomy): Eukaryota > Metazoa > Arthropoda > Insecta > Orthoptera > Acrididae > Schistocerca > Schistocerca piceifrons. The sequence continues at coordinate 228,133 of NW_025728758.1, forward strand.
CATATTGTAGACTTCGGGATATGTTACAGGTCAGTGTCACACCAAGATTGTGGAGGAAGGGGGGGGGGGGGGGGCGGCACGTCTGCATCCAACAAGTGTTTACCAATAAATAAGTGGCGGAAAATTACGGGTATAGGACGGCTTAACATGTGGAAAATGAGATTTTTATTATTCACTCAATGTATTTAACATTTATTATTCCTTTAAAATCGCACAACAACTTCAATAAAACACTTTAATCAGTCGCACACTTATTTCATAATTATTTCACTTTTAAACTGCAAATCCTCTAAGAGCTGTCTTGAATCTTCAAGAGTCTCTCTCAACAGCCTTGATGTGGATAGATATGTACAGCAACCAGTAATCAGTCAGAACTGCGTCTGCAAAAACACAAGGATTATTAAACAATTTTTGCTGTCACTAATTACTAGCAATATAATTGATAGAGTAGATTGCTAATATTTGCTATATCACATTTGCTAATATTTGCTATATCACATTTGCAAGAACGATCTCACTGAAGTAATTAAGTCCATCAAAACGCTTAGAAACTAACCTCTCGTCTGACGAAAACGGTCTAAAGACTGGCAATTTCTTCAGATCTGTTGACAATGATATTTTGAATTATCTCTTTACTGAGTGACTGAAATGTAGTTCAGGTACCTATGAACATAACAATATGTTAGAATTCATTTTCTAAACACGAACTATTACGGTACTGTGCGGCTACTTACATATTAATTACACTATTAATATTTTCACAGTTGTTTCTTTAATACAAAATTAAAGCCAACGGAAGAATAAACGTAAAACATACTTACCAATGACAGGTTTGTTGAGATGCATTTTTCTGTGTGGACAGATGTAACTTTTTCATACGGTGGTACGTCGCAGAAATCGCAGGAGTCACAGAAATCGCAGAAGTAGCAGAAGTCACAGAAATCGCAGAAGTAGCAGAAATCGCAGAAGTCGCAGAAATCGCAGAAGTAGCAGAAATAGCAGTGGCGGAGGGATAAGCCCGGTCCACACGCAACGATCTGTCTGCGCAGACATCGGCGCAGATGTCTGTACATGCAAAAGATCGCTGCAAATGTGGTGTGTTCACACGACACAAACCCCAATCTACTACTCGCCCGCCATCTGTCGGTGTAGAAAAGAAATATCAGTGGCAAGCGACTACGCTCCCCGAAAACGTCAAAATTTAATTCAGTTATTTTGAAAAATAGAAATGGAGGAAGTTCTGTTGTGGTCTGTGTTCACAACTTGTGTTGCAAAAAACATTCAGACCAACCGCAGGAAACAGAGAAAGCGGTCAAAATGGTGCAGACAGTGGCTGCTAAAGCGAAAGCAGTTTTGTCACGTAAATTTACTGCGAGAGTTGCAGGGCGAACCTGTTTTGTTTTACATAACCTCGTGTTCCATTTCCTCGCACATTGGCACTCCAATTTCATCTTCAATTGTACTCCTGCTTGGTCTTGGCGTTTCTTGATCACTAAGAAAGCCAAGTAGATCAAAATACCATAACGTTGGCTGGTATACTTGATCTACTCCTACACCAGATCTTCTAGATTTCTGAACTTTGGATAACTCTTTTCGGTAAACAGTTCGCTGACAGACTAATTTACTTGACTTGCCTTCATGAACTCATCTTTCAGGAAAGCGTAAATAGCTTCACATGTGTTGGGTATTATTTCACTCAATGCTTGTTTCGATATTGCAGATGAAAATTCCAAATCATTGTAGCTCCTTCCTGTTGCTAGGAATCTTAATGTTACTGCCAGGCGTTCATGAGGAGAAATTTTCCTTCTCATACAAGTATTTTTCTCATAATATGAGGGGTTACATGCTTTAAGAGATAATTATAAGTTTCGACATCCATCCGCAAATAATTTCGCCAGTTCGCAACGAAATTATTTTTTTATTACCGTTTCTCTGTTTGCCGAGGCGCCAACTGCCCGCAATTTTTCAATTAGAGCATTGTATGCTGCTGTCTTTTTGTCTCGGTCACTATATTCTTTACTTTTAATCTTCCACAAACATGGGTGGTTTCTGTATATTTCAATGAATTCACTTACAAACTCTCGAGAACACTGACGAGTATCAGCCATTTTAATGCCCTGTGCACACAAATACAAACACTAGACTGAGCAAACAGCTGTTTCGCGCCAGATTTGCGACGATCTCCTGTCCACACGCTCCAACTTGTCTGCGCAGATGTGGTTTGAACCGACAGATTTGAGAGGTTTCGCTCAAACCTCCAACTCCAACTTCCAGGTTTGCACACACCTCAGGTTGGTGCAAATCTTCTGTTCACACGCAACGATCTGTCTGCGCAGATGTGATGTGCGCAGACATTTGCGCAGACAGATCGTTACGTGTGGACGGGCCTATACGCGATTTAGGTTCCTTAACTGCGACTCTTAACTGCGACAAATCACAGTTAAGAATAACAGATACTGAAAAGTAGCATTCACAGAAATCACTGATATCGGAAAATCGCAGTTTAGCCCATCACTAGTATGTATAGTTCCATTCCCCCCCCCCCTTCTTTTCCGCATGTGCACACAATGCAATTGGAGTACGTAGAACTGCTGCGGTTAATAACAAGTTGTTGAAAGCCATCTTGAACTTTGATGAAAAATTTGATGACAGTGTAATACCCCTTGTAGCGCTACGTCAAAGATCTTTGTCAAATATATTGGAGGGAATATTAGATCACATCTTTGATCACAGTCTAACATAACAGTCGCGACACTTCGCCCGGATTTTGTTGCCAGCAGCGCCCCAAGCGGCCGGTAGGTTGAACTGTGAGTTCGGCGCGATGGTGAAACCGAATAGTGATTGTTTATTTTGATGTATACAATGGTTTTTACCATCGGGAGCGTTTGCAGCGCAATAAATTGCAGCAACAATAGGAAGAAGACACCACAGCTGTCTTTTTTAGGCTTCCTAAGGATCCTGAGAGGTATATACCATCATGTTACTAAACTGTATCGTCAGGATTCACTTGCAAACTATATCTGTATAAATGATGAATGTTTCGTTTTAGGAGCAGAACATGGCTAGTTAATAACAGACGAGAAGACCTTATGAAGAAAGACCCAGTTTACCTGTATAATTATATTATGTTTTGTTTGCTACATTTCGAACAAAACCAGTTCATGAACGCAGACAATAACAAACTCGTGTGGAATGCAGTACCCACACTGTTTGACATTCCAAATAAGCCACCTCAACTGACGATGAAGAGGAAACTGCCACAAAGATTCTACAGTCAATCTAAAGCTGTAAAACAGTCCTATGACACAGAAGCAGCCAGTTCAACTCTCTATGCCAGATTCGTGTGAATCATCGACACAGACCTGCTTTGACTATGAAGTGGTTAGATTAAGTGCAGCTGTTCGTGTCTTACAAAAGCTTGTGAAGTGTCAGAATTTGCAGATCGCTAGACTTCGAGCGAAACTATTACGGGACAAGGAAAGTGCCAACAGACAACGACAGAAACTGTATCACAAGGATCAACGAATGTTGAAGACTATAGGATCCCGATATTTAAAAAGAGATGCCCTTGACTTGTTGTTAAGCCAGATTAGCATGCCATTGAAAGAGAAGAGAAACGTGCTGTAAGATGAAAACTGTTGATCAAGATATTTGTTAAAGTGAGACTCGTTTATCGGCTCAATCATTGGAATCAAGACTTAGTTTCTAATAACAAGAAAGCAAATAAGAAACTGAAGAAGTTGGCTCATTTGGGCTACTGATTTCTTTGGTATGTATTTCGTTCACATTTATTGTTAGTCACTTAATTTTCCTTGCTTCTTTCGTGTGATGACATTATTTTGTTAGCACCTTGTTCACTGACAGATTGTTTGAAAATTATTCAAATATTTGGATTTTCGTGAAACGTAATGTAATCAGTTCATTATAATGTTTTCAGCATATTTCTCCCACTATTTGGTAGTTGCTTGTCCCACTTAGAATAATATAAAGATGAAGGTCGTACTTCTGGCAACAGGCGACAATGACAAGCACAGTAGTCCTGCAGAACGATAAACGAGCTGTCGATCGCTTTTGCATGTAGAGGTACATGTCTGTGTTTCTTACATGTGAATCTGTGTGTTTATATTCTTTTGATATCAACGTGGTAAGCTGCAATTCTGTCCAATGTCACAAGTGTTTCTTCACGAATGTGTTGTAGTTTGCCACTTTATTCACGGTTTTTGTCCATACTTGCGCTTATTTTAGAATCATTTTTGGAAACATATATGCCTTCTGATACTACACAAACTCTTGGAGGCAAGAAAATAACTCAAATAATTCGGAAATTACATAGGAAATAGATGAAAACAAACATTATGCTTACGAAGCGTCTGACGTTCACCTTACCTGCCGCTTGGAGCGCTAGTGTCGCTCCATCTGTCAAACGGCAACTTTTACAGCAGTGAGTGTCGCGACTGTTATTTTAGACTGTGATACTACCTAGATGTTGAACATCAGCTGTCTGGTCGTACCAGCCCTGAGCCCTAGACGCTCATATCTCGTTTCTTGCCAAACTGCAAACGTGGCTACTAGGAAACAGAAGATCAGGAAAAGAAAATACTTTTCGATTCAGTTCCACATCAAGGCTGATCACATGTTGACATATAGTTCAAAACAAGAAACCAGTCAGCAATTCTTTGTTACTTATAGGCCGATGAAAATTTGTTTGCCAAATTACAACATGATGGACGAAGCAAAGCACATGAATCAGCAGACAAGCTGCAGTCTATTCTCAGAGACCAGACTTCTACATTGACGTTGTTATAGAGATCACTGGCGACCAACAGTACAGTTAACCAATGGCAACGACGTTACCATGTACCAGTGAAAACATCTGGCGTGAAACGACTGGAAATTAATTTCTGACATTTAGAAAACATTTGTGTGTCAGTGAATGAATCGAGAAACAAAAGAGATGTTCGCCCCAAAACGGCTGGGAGTTGCAAAAGCTACAAATAGTACGAGTTTGGCAAACCATGAAACTTTGTGTGTTGCCTCCGTTCATCCCCACAGAGCCATTATTCACCTTGACATTTATTATTTCATGTTTGTTAATGCTGTAAAGTGGAATTCACTGAATCTGAGAATATGAAGTCTATGGCGGCGTAAACACTGTTCACCAGTGACATAAGAAACGAATATTCATACCTACACAAAACCAAGATTCACGATTAAATTTTATACTGGCTGGTTGGCTTGTGGGATTGAAGGGACCAGACTACTAGGGCCATATACTGGTACTTTGTGTATGTAGACCTAATTTGATATTGTGCTGTGGAAGTCATTAAAACCTTGTCTATAGAGTGGCTGCAATGTAGCATGTATTTTGTTGCTATACTTGAATTTGTGCCCTCTGTGTGGCTTTGGTGAATATTTAAAAAACTAATGATAAACAAAACATGCATTGATACTAAGATTATCATAACTGGTAATGAGATATGTGTTGTTAATGCTAGAAATTGCCAGGAACTTAGGTAAGTAATAGCAGTCTATTATTTAACAAAATTCCAATCACAATACAACCATTATCTGATGTGATCTATTGATCCATATTTAAGCATTTCATAAAATTAAAGTCGTCATTTTACATAGCTACATAATAAGCCACACATTTTTAACTTGTTCAAGGAATATATATTGTTTATACTGAATACATTCAGTAGTCATTAAATATATGAGGGTTGGAACTTTAATAGCGGCAACCATTTATTTACAGCTCATACAACATAGATACGTGTTTCAAAGTTTTACTGACCTCCAAAGTAGTCATCAGCATTGTGTATAACCCGTTGCCAGCTATGTGGAAGTCGTAGGATACTCTTAGCAGTGTCAGTTGTGTTGTCAGTTCGAGTGGCGCGGTCTATTCCCGACGAATCTGTAGCAGTTCTGAAGCGAACGCCATGAAGTGTTTCCTTCAGTTTAGAAATCGAGTTAAACACACGAGGGCTTAAGTCAGGGGAGTGCAGTAGGTGGTATAGCACTTAGCAGCCCCATCAGTCAAACAAAACAGTAACAGCTTGCACTATACATGCTTGAGCATTATCCTGCAAAATAATGGTCAGGTCCTGCAGAAAATGTATTCGCTTCTGCCTCTTTGCTGTTCATTTTTGGGACACAACATACGACCACAAGTCCTTTGGTAGGTGCCAAAGATTTTAGAGTTTTGGACTGCCACAAGGCTTAAATTCAAATCTCCATGGTGGCTGGTGATATATCTCAGACAGCAATGATTACATCCTTTGCAATATTCAAATTCGTGTTTATTCTACTCAGACTTAAAAACGTGACACAAAGGACAAAGTTCTTCCATTTTGCCTACCTATACAATACAGTAGAATTTTCATAAGACAGTCTGTTGCATGAGCAACATGTCAGTGTGGTGTGGCTGAGGCTATACAGTTATGACATACAGTTGAATGAAGAGAAGTGCGTGCTCAATAAACCTGAGGGGACTTTCTTTGGTCATAAAGTATCAGCACATGCCATCTGGCCATTATCGGAGAGGATTTTCATTTTGCGTGACCTCCCAAAGCCTTAAGATTACCATCAACTAAGATCTTTCTTAGGGATGGTGAATTTTTACAGGCACCATCTTTGTGGGTGGCTGCCATTCAATCACACCTTACTAATGCCCTATCTGATGAAAACATCATAGTCATATGGGTACTCCACTGGATGTCAGAAATGGTTGACACTTTCCAGGACCTACTGAAGAGCCTCAACCAGACAGTGTTGCTTGCTCATCCTATAGTGTGCACTCCTTTGGCTGTCATAGTAGATGCCAGCCAAAGTGTTTTAGGTACAGCTCTACATCAAAAATGAATATCAATTGTCAACCATTAAGATTTTTTCCTAAAAAAACTGCAGCAAGAATAAATATTTGGAATGTGTATGATAAAGGACTTCTTGCTATTTACGAGAGTGTGGACATTTCTACCCCCTAGAGGAGGCCCAACCAGTGACAATCTATACTGATCACAACCCTGTTGTCTCAGTATTTCAGAAAGTGAGTGACATATGTTCCTTACTTCAGTTCAAGCACATTGAATATGTCAGCCAATTCACCATGGTCATTCATGACATTACCAGTGCAGATAATACGTTCGCTGACTACCTATCTCACATCAGCAGCCTGGTGAACGTTTCTAACTACACCGACCTTGAAAAAGCTCAAGTATCCGATCATTAACTATGACTATTACTGAACAATCCCTCAGGAGGAGTACGCCTACAGCAGCGGGCAGGGGTGTTGGGGTGGGGTGTGGTACCAGGTAGCAGCGCAAAAATAGTGTGAAATCTCACAACAGAGACCAAGGATGCAAATCTCAGCACCACTCTGAATGATAGTTCTTGACAAAGTACAAAAGGTGGCACACCCAGGGATCAATGTCATGGTAAAATTACTTACTAGCCTGTTTGTTTTACCACCAATAAAGAAAGATGCATAAGCTCAGCCAAGTGCATACCTTCAGTACTAGTGCTGCAAAGTGGGATGCCATATACACACGGAACTCGGTGAATTTCCTGTATCACCAGTGAGATTTGGTCACATTCACACTGACCATGGCAGTCCCGTGCTATCCTGTAAAGGTTACAGATACCTATTCATTGCAGTGGGTAGGTGCACACGATGGGACGAAATGGTAAAAGTTGCTGACATCTCTGCTGAAATGACTACTGAAACGTTCATTGAGAATTGGTTGGTCAATTTAAGGAGCCCCCATTTCATACCAACGGATCAGGGACGACAATTAGAGATGATTCTGTTTCACGAATTGTCCAAAATGTGCAGCTTTCAGTGCCATTGTACCATGAGTTACCACCTGGCCAGCAATTGCGTAGTCAAGTGGTGGCATGGAATGCTGAAGGCAGCTGTCATAAGTCATAGCTAGAGGTTCCTGTAACCCCAGCAGGAGCAGAGGGAGTGCTTATGTCCACAAGCACTCCCTCTGCTCCTGCTATGGTTACAGGCATTGTATGAACTGACATTGGTACCTAGGCAATGGAGATGGTTTATAGCGAGCATTTAAGGATTCCAGAGGGCTTCTTCACTCTGGCACCACTATGGAACGATTTGCAGCTACCTCAATTGGTGCAACGATTTAGGGAACGTACTCCAACACCCAATGGCCCCCAGCTTCACACCATGGCTCACAACCAATTTTCGTGCATGAGGCATTAACTGATTGCACCCACTTCTACATGTTGGTCAGGGGGCCTAAGGGTAGAGTAGTGAAATGCCAAAGTTAGTCACATGAATAAATTACATTCAAAATATAGATGGCTGAAGGTATTTCTAATTTTACATTTTACAGTGAACAGTTGAAATCCTTCAACCATCTTGTGTAAAGGTGGACTCACAGAGATTGCACTCATGTCATGCTGTGAAATGGTTTCATGCAAAACCCTCTGTAACCTCCATACACTTGCTCTTTTCTGGTTTCGAATTGAGGAAACCATAGATTGATATATTAGAAAATAGTAAAGGCAACAGAATATCTACTGAGGGGGTTAAGCCTACGTGGTTATATAAGCAACTTCGGAAGAGAGCACAACTATACCCACTGATGCACAGTGTACTGCCACAGCTACACTGCTTGCACCTGCTTTGCCAACAGACATACCTGTGTCAGCTACTGCAGCTACACGCCCTTCATGACTACATGTGGTGAAGATCAAAAGATTGCTTCGTTCCCAAAGCTCCACACTTTGGTGGGGAGGACTCTGTGGGAACACAGTCTCATACACACAGACACGATAGTCTCTGGTGTGTAAAAGTTGTTACAGTTTGACAGCTGGTGTGACACTATCGCTCCAAGCGATGAGAAAGCAGAGTGTCACATGTGTCATAAGGAGAATATTTGTTTTTAATTATTTTCTACTTAATTAAGGAAATAGTTGCTATATTTGTCATATCCATGTGTTACTCAATTACCTGTAAATTCAATAACATAAGCTACAACTTATTCATGAAGAACTACATTTCGAATATGTGCATATTTACAGCTGAAAGCAAGAGAATATCAACAAATATTTCATGCATGAAAAGCACGTACTTCAGTAGTTGTCTGTTCTTATTATCATAGGCCCCTTTCACAACACTTAAAATTTTCCATGGAGTCTATTGATTCGCCCATGCCTACACCTCATTCGACTTCCTAACATTCGAATATTTTTGTTAAGTGCAACTGCTTTTGTTTCAAAAACGAATGTTAAAGATCCTTGCCTTTTGTGGCTCAGGTTAAGCAACAAATGTAGGGGTGCTTTCACCTGTATTGGAAAACAGTTTTATTGTTTTGGCAATTTATTTTTCACGTCTCCTTTAAGCTACCATTGTGATGACTTATTTGATTCGTTAAATAATGTAGCTATTACGTTCCATATAGGTTCCCTACATTCCAAATTCACTGGTTTGGCTGACAGTGTAGCGAACAAGACTCTGCGTTGTTGGATAGATACATGGTGTCTTTCCACAAAAGGTCAAGTCTTCTGGTGTTTACTAGCAATTTTTTATTACAGAAAAAGGACATTGTTCAATAAATGTATGTACATTACAAGATAATCTTAAATAAACTATCTTGTAATGTACTGTTTCTTATCTCCCAGGGTCCTTAGGAAACTGAATGCTGCAAAATCAATATAAAAGTTAGTATTCGCACTCATCCAATATTGTGCTTAGAAGTGTCGCTTTCTGGCCGCTTGGGGAGATGCTGTCACTGGGGATGACTAAAATGAGACGGAGTGTCGTGACTGTTATGTTAGACTGTGGCAGCAGTAAAACTATCGATTAATCAAGTGTGAACGGTGAAGTATTTTTTTTTGTATGTACGGACTATCTTTCTTCTGTCATTGTTTGGTTTTTGAAATGTTCGCATTGTGTATTTTGCGTCTGATAAATACAAGGGTAATTTCCAAGAACACTTGCAAACGATATAAGTATTTTTGGGTTGTCATGTATGACTCATCTGTTTCCACAATCTTGTTCACACCACCTATTGGACCACAATTATTAGTCACAATTATGTAACGCACTTCTGATCAGAAATCATAATAGTCACAAACAGTATTAATCAATAGTCCAGTTTCCAAAGCTGTGCTTTCCAGTATGAAATCTTGGGTCTTGTGAAGCAGGGGATACAACCCGTCGTCTTTTTCCAATAACGTCACACATTACTCGTAGATAATGATGTCTTCACTTTCAGCCATAGACAATAAAACAGTTCTGCGTTCTGGATAAGTGCTATGTTTGTACTTTAAAATAATTGAATGTGATTTTAAAAGAGATCGCTACATATTGCTCAAAATATTCTTCATGTGCATTTATTTAAATAATTGGTTGTTTGCAATTCATTTGGTACTTAATTTCATTCTTAGTTATATTGGGTTAATTTGGACTATTAGTTTCTTATTTTAGGACAATTTTTAGTATCTCATTTTCGTTTGTAGGTATGGATTTATCTGTTCCAATGAACCTGGTTGATTTGAGAGAGGCTATGGGCGTAGACTTATAGACCACGATTTGTTTTTTACAAATGTGTGGTCTCGTTGCCGAGTATGTTCGATGTCGTGAGTGCGACGAACATATGCGCCTCACAAGTGTATCTCGTCGCCATACTCACGACTTATTCGTACGGTGCTGCAGCAAAGATCGGTTGTGGCGGTCCATTAGATGAGGGACTTGGTTCGAAAAATCTAAGCTCGCCTTGAGAGACATTATGAAAATCACGTACTGTTGGTGTCTGAGATATCCTATGGGGCTGTGTGTCCATAAATGTCGTGTGAGTAAGCGTACAGTTGTGGTTTGGTACTCTTTTTGTAGGGAAGTTTGTGGGGAATACATGAAATATAGGGGGCCGTGGGGCGGGGTGGAGGGGCGGACGGGGGGGGGGGGCGTGTTATGGTCGAAATTGAAGAGTCGCATTTTGGCAAAAGGAAGTACAACAGGGGGGAACCCCTGGTGGGATTATAGGTTTGGGGGGCTGTAGTTTCAGGTTCAGAGTGTGACGATGTAGTGTTTAAAGTAGTACCTAATCGAGGGAAGGAGTTTTGGTCAGCTTAATTCAAGATCACGTTACAGAGGGCTCCATTGTAATTTCAGATGGTTTTTCTTCATATAGGGATTTAGGGGAAAGGGGTTACCAGCATCTCATAGTCAATATTGAGTTCAGATCACTATCCACAGGTGCTTGCAAAAATAGCATAGAGGGTTATTGGTCAGCTGTGAAATCTCTTGTAGGGAACGGGAAACGCCGGATTTCCACACTTCAAAGTCACTTAGACGAATATTCATTGAGGGGTAGTATTCCCCAAACGTATTGCCCTTTTAAATGTTTTGTTGAACGTGTTGGGCAAATGTACCGTCCGAAATATGTTAGCTAATTTCACATTAGGATGGGGGTAGGGTGAAAGTGTGTGTCTGTGGTGTATGTGTGTCTGTGTCTGTGTGTGTATGTGCGTGTGCGTGTGTGTGTGTGTGTGTGTGTGTGTGATTTTGTAATGTTTTGTTTGTTGCGTATGTGATTTTTGTTGATGTCTTTCTAGGCGAGCTTCGGTTCTTCTAAGATGTTCCCGTGTGACAAGCTCAATTTTCCATTTTTTCTTTTACTGCATTTGACTACTTTGACTTATTTCATTGTTGTATTACACCATTACGAAATAGAAATTTCGCAACTGTCGTTTTTCTTTCGTTTCCCAGCACTAGTATCAGTACGCTTTTTTCGAATCTGTACTTGCAATATTAAAGGCGAAACGCCCGACGCAACTAAAATTTGTATCCTGTCCTTCAGTTGACCTTTACACTGACACTACCTATTCGAAAATAACGATATATGTAACATTGATAAGATTTACCTGTATACCTCAACTGGAGAGCACGATACAAATGTTCTGTATAGCTATATAGCTCAACTAAAGAATGGAATGCTATTGTCACTGCTGTGATCAAAACTATAACTTTCAGTCGATACTATTAGCATCGAAGGAGAAAAAAAACTGTACCCTATAGTGGAGTACGGGATACAAATTGTATATGTGTCGTCTTATTGCCTCTTAACGTAGTTCAACTGAGGTGGAGTTTGCAAATGTAACGTACGTCCATTTCCACGTTTTCGTTAGCGGTGTACATATATACACTCCTGGAAATTGAAATAAGAACACCGTGAATTCATTGTCCCAGGAAGGGGAAACTTTATTGACACATTCCTGGGGTCAGATACATCACATGATCACACTGACAGAACCACAGGCACATAGACACAGGCAACAGAGCATGCACAATGTCGGCACTAGTACAGTGTATATCCACCTTTCGCAGCAATGCAGGCTGCTATTCTCCCATGGAGACGATCGTAGAGATGCTGGATGTAGTCCTGTGGAACGGCTTGCCATGCCATTTCCACCTGGCGCCTCAGTTGGACCAGCGTTCGTGCTGGACGTGCAGACCACGTGGGACGACGCTTCATCCAGTCCCAAACATGCTCCATGGGGGACAGATCCGGAGATCTTGCTGGCCAGGGTAGTTGACTTACACCTTCTAGAGCACGTTGGGTGGCACGGGATACATGCGAACGTGCATTGTCCTGTTGGAACAGCAAGTTCCCTTGCCGGTCTAGGAATGGTAGAACGATGGGTTCGATGATGGTTTGGATGTACCGTGCACTATTCAGTGTCCCCTTGACGATCACCAGTGGTGTACGGCCAGTGTAGGAGATCGCTCCCCACGCCATGATGCCAGGTGTTGGCCCTGTGTGCCTCGGTCGTATGCAGTCCTGATTGTGGCGCTCACCTGCACGGCGCCAAACACGCATACGACCATCATTGGCAGCAAGGCAGAAGCGACTCTCATCGCTGAAGACGACACGTCTCCATTCGTCCCTCCATTCACGCCTGTCGCGACACCACTGGAGGCGGGCTGCACGATGTTGGGGCGTGAGCGGAAGACGGCCTAACGGTGTGCGGGACCGTAGCCCAGCTTCATGGAGACGGTTGCGAATAGTCCTCGCCGATACCCCAGGAGCAACAGTGTCCCTAATTTTCTGGGAAGTGGCGGTGCGGTCCCCTACGGCACTGCGTAGGATCCTACGGTCTTGGCGTGCATCCGTGCGTCGCTGCGGTCCGGTCCCAGGTCGACGGGCACGTGCACCTTCCGCCGACCACTGGCGACAACATCGATGTACTGTGGAGACCTCACGCCCCACGTGTTGAGCAATTCGGCGGTACGTCCACCCGGCCTCCCGCATGCCCACTATACGCCCTCGCTCAAAGTCCGTCAACTGCACATACGGTTCACGTCCACGCTGTCGCGGCATGCTACCAGTGTTAAAGACTGCGATGGAGCTCCGTATGCCACGGCAAACTGGCTGACACTGACGGCGGCGGTGCACAAATGCTGCGCAGCTAGCGCCATTCGACGGCCAACACCGCGGTTCCTGGTGTGTCCGCTGTGCCATGCATGTGATCATTGCTTGTACAGCCCTCTCGCAGTGTCCGGAGCAAGTATGGTGGGTCTGACACACCGGTGTCAATGTGTTCTTTTTTCCATTTCCAGGAGTGTATATGTCATTAGAAGTATGGGATACAAATATTATGTACATAGCTCCTTCTGCCACCGGTAGTACTCGTATCTATGTAAGAACAGACTATTAGTGGTAGCGGAGGCGAAAGAAACAACACATGTAAAATATGTATTCCGTGCTTCAGTTGACTTCTATAGTTCAATTGAACAACAGGATATTGATGCTAACGAAAACGAAAAAATCGACGTATTGTATCCCGTACTGCAGTTAACCAATACAGTTCGACTGCGGTTCGAGATACAACCCACATATATATGACGTGAGGTATTCTATGCTACCAATATTTCCAGCCATTTTTTCCCCTTCGTTTTCCACATAAATAGTACGATATAAACGCGCGGCATTCTTAGCGTGAAAGTACTACTTGCCTTGATATATGTCAACTATATTTTTCGTCTCTCGTATTCCTTTGTTTCTGAACAGTCTTGTCAGCTCTTTCATCTGTGTAATAAATGCTCTCTGGCCTATTCTGAAGGGTTGTATCCCCTGCTTCACTAGATCCGCTGTAATGGGTACTCACAATCACTAATGTTTGAATCACGTTTGATGCAGTTCTCCTCATAACAATCCACGCAATTTCTAGTGTTATGACTCGGCAGCAGATGGTACTCCAAACACAAGTCAAAACAGTTTTCAGTGGTACTCATCCTAGAAATGAAATCACGCCACGTGAGACTAACACTATTGGAAACTGTAGCTACTATGGTCATTTCTAAGAGACCACTAAAGATAAGTATTCTTTAACGCTTGTTATTGGTCATTGCTGTCGCTCGAAGTGAGATTTTTAAAAGGGCATGACCGACTTCCTTCCCCATCCTCTCCTAATCCAGTGGGACCAATGACCCCACTGTTTGGGCCTCTCGCTGCATATCAACCAACTAATCGAAGCGAGATTTTTGCTGCAGACTGTGCGTCATTGACGAATGCTTATTTCACCAACCTAAAACCATCGGTATCTACACTACCTGGATGTTGAACTTCAACTGTCTCTTCTTGTGCCAGCCATAGATGCTCATATTTCGTTTCCTGCCAAACTACAACATAGCTGCTAGGAAATACTTTTCGATTTCGCACCCACATCAGCCTATTGCATCACATGTTGACATAAATTTCAAAACAAGAAATCAGTTTGCAGTTCTTTGTCACCTGCAGACCAATGGAATTTTTTTTGCGAAACTACAACATGATAGATAGTGCAAGGCACAAGAACCTGCAGACATGCTGCAGTTCTATACTCAAAGACCACACTTCTACACCCAAGTAGTATAGAGATCACTGCCTAAACAGATTCATCCAAAGACATCTGCTCCATTTCGCACTCAGAAAATGACAACAGAGGTTACAATCAGCCAATGAAAACATTCTGATACGAGTAGCGTATTGTGTAGATTATTTTTGTTCACAATTTCAGGTGGTTTAAATACAGATCAAAAATCTGGTGTCTTGTCCACAGCCATAACTTGTGGAAATGTATGTGCATTTGTCACAGCGACAGTGAGGTAGAGAAAAAACAATGTCAGATTTGAGACAGCTTTCTAAACACATGAGAAGACATAGGCATACAAAAGGACAGGTAAGGAAAGTATAAGAGTTCTATTATTATTGATTCAATGTTAATATGAGCATTTTGTTGCAATAAAAAAGTAAAATATTATAGCCTAACTACTTCGTGAGTCTTTATGAAGATTGTAATAAGAAGTACGTGGCTAAAGTGGTGACCACGTATAAAGAATTTCGTTCTATACGAACAAATGTAGCCCAGTTCAGTTTCGTCTACCAGGAGATCGGCGAGTCCGCGCAGCACACAGAGTGTTACGGATCGGTGCGACGTTTTGCTAAAGAACATTGAGGAATTACGACGCGACATTGAAGAACAAGAAAACGCTGTGTTGAATTTTTCTGGGCCATCAAGTAACGGCCTTTCTGCAGAGAACAGTAGCAAGATGAAATTACGCCCACCGCAGTTCATACCTGATAAGCCTGAACTGTGGCTTGCAATGCTTGATCTGACTTTCCAGCATCATGGCATTGTAAACGAAGAGACAAAATTTATGATAGCCGTTAGTGCGCCTGACAATAAAACAGCAACGATCAGCTCAGATATAATACTTCAGCCGCCCGCCACGCAAAAGTATACGCGTTTTAAGCAGTTACTCACTGAGCGACTACGTCGGCCGGTGGAACAACGTATCCAGCAAGTATTGCACGGTGAAAAGAGAGGATATAAGTCACCTTCGGAATTTTGGCGTCAGCAGCGAAGTTTAGTCAACGACACCGAGTTGCCAGATCCGACACTGCAACATGTATGGCGTGTGCAGTTGCCAGAGGCAGTTAGAACGGCTGTGGCGCTCTCAGACGCACAAGGTATCTCGTCGTTGATCTCATTAGCCGACAAGGTCTACACCTCGTTAGACGCAGCGCATACGTCGACGGTGATGTTCGGACACAACAGTACAGACTCCCAGGAAACGGCGGCGATACAACGACGTGAACAGCCGTACCTTTCTCAACAACTAGATAACCTACAAAAACAACTTGACGGATTGAAGCAGCAGATATCGACGTTGCTCGGAGGCAAGACAGGCACAAACAAGAAGAGCAAGGAAGATGACATTGTGTCTAAGGAGCGTATCTGCTGGTACCATCGACGATTCGGAAGCGAGGCGACGCGCTGCACATCACCCTGCAATCACCCAAATGGCGACAGCGGCCGGCGTTAGGCGCCGCCGGTCGCGAGTTCGAGCACCAGCGCCTACTGTTACAGGTGACTAACCTTTCTTCTTTACCTTCACTGTCCCATCGGCTGTTCGTTACAGACGTTAAGCCCGGTCGTGCTTATCTAGTCGATTCAGGTTCGGACGTTAGTGCATTGCCTGTTAGAAATTGTGATGTGAAGCTCCCCCCATCTCAGTCGAAACTCACAGCAGCAAACCAGACGTCGATAGCTACTTATGGAAAACGTCAGATAGAGGTAGACCTCGGGTTCCATGTAAGTTTACCATGGACTTTCGTAATTGCTTATGTGTCAGACGCAATATTGGGTGCACATTTCATGTTTCATTATGCACTTGAGATATCTATTAGCTCAGTGAGCATTCGACGGGGGACACAGTGCATTAGAGGCACCCTAGGACGAAGCCCTATGTCCACGTCTGATTGCAGACAAGTAGCAAACTGCGAATCCATGTCTGGGGGCAGACAATAAAGCACATTACGGTACATCACATTAGGACTACACCCGGTCAACCAGTGTCTCAAGGCCCACACCGGTTACCTCCGGATCGTTTTGCTGCAGCGAAGGCAGAGTTCGAAGAATTATTACGCTCGGGAATCGTCCGTAGATCCGACAGCCCGTGGTCATCGCCACTTCACCTTGTAAAGGAGAAAGATGGGACTTGCAGATCATGCGGAGATTACAGGGCACTAAATACTCGTACCATCCCTGATGGTTATCCGATACCACATATCAGGGATTTTACGCACGCACTTGCAGGCGCGACCATTTTTAGTGTCATTGACTGTAAAAAAGCCTATCACCAGATACCGGTTGCACCTGTTGGTATACCGAAGACGGCTGTCACGACACCATTCGGTGTATTCGAATACCTCCTTATGCCGTTCGGGTTAAAACTTGGCAGCGTTTCATTGACGAAGTCCTCAAAGGTTTACTGGTTTTTTCGTTGTCTGAGGAATTGCACGAACGACATCTAAGGACTGTTTACCAACGTATTGAGGCATATGGCATTTCGGTCAATGAATCAAAGTGCTTACTTCGACGTCGTCAGGTGCCATTCTTGGGCTACTCAGTGACAGCAGCCGGTATCAGCCCACTGCAAGATAAACTCGACCTTATCGAAGAGATGACTCACCCCATCGACTATCGCCAACTACGCCGGTTTCTTGGAGCAGTTAACGTCTACAGACATCTGCCAAATCGGCGGCCATTCAAGCACCTTTGACGTCAGCACTAGTCGGCAAGGATGCAGTAGGCAAACGACCTTTACAGTGGTCATCAGAGATGCAGATGGCATTCGACAAGATCAAAACCTCTTTACGTCAGGCAATAATGTTGGCACATCCGGTTCCTCAAGCTCGACTGGCAATTGTTGTGGATGTGAGCCAGCAGGCAATAGATGCAGCTCTACACCAGAAGGTGGGAAACAATTGTCAGCCCCTAGGTTTCTTCTCCCGCAAGCTTACATCATCACAAAACATCCGGTTCCTCAAGCTCGACTGGCAACTGTTGTGGATGCATGCCAGCAGGCAATAGGTGCAGCTCTACACCAGAAGGTGGGAAACAATTGGCAGCCCCTAGGTTTCTTCTCCCGCAACCTTACATCATCACAAGTAATATGGAGTGCCTATGATAGGGAGCTACTGGCAATTTATGAAGCCATCAGACACTTCCGACCGCAAGTAGAAAGCAAACCATTCACTGTTTTCACACCACAAGCCAATTACCTTCGCCTTCAGTAAGAACAAGGATGGTTGCTCACCACGACAATTTAGACAACTCGAGTTTATCGCCCAGTTTACGACAGACCTGCAGCACATAAAAGAAGCTGAGAACGTCGTGGCAGATTTCTTGTCTAGGTTGGAAACAATCTCTCAGACTATTGACTAAAAGGAAATAGCTGCAGCATAGGAAACAGACCAGCAACTTGCTAAATTCTCTCGTGATAGTACGTCCGGGTTACGCTTGCAACAAATACAACCTAGGGTGAACACTTACGAGTTTGACGTATCTCAAGGAAAACCGAGACCGTTCGTACCTGAGAGTTTGCGACGACAATTATTTGATAGCGTTCATGGACTGGCTCATCCGGGAATAAACGCCAACGTCAAACTAATGACAGGCAGATTCGTGTGGCCCGGTATAAATAGAGACTGCCGTAATTGGGCAAAAACGTGCTTGGACTGTCAGAGGGCCAAGGTGGGACGACACGTGCACAAAGCGGTAGGAAACGTTCCACTTACCACACAACGTTTCACACATGTGCACCTGGACGTCGTAGGACCGCTTTTGCCGTCGGAAGGATACCGTTACCTACTCACTGCAGTAGACCGCTTCACCAGATGGGCAGAGGCGATTCCGTTATCGGATATTTCAGCAGAAACAGTGGCACGCGTATTTCTTTCATCTTAGATCGCACGTTTCGGCTGCCCTTTACATGTCACCACAGACCAGGGGCGTCAGTTTGAATCGACGTTGCTCTCAGAATTCGCCAACCTCTGTGGGTTCCAACATCATCGCACCACAGCGTACCACCCGGCAAGCAATGGGATGGTGGAACGCTGGCGTAAAACATTAAAAGCTGCATTAATGTGCCTTGCACAATCTTGGTCGTCAGCGTTACCACTAGTTTTGTTGGGCCTACGAACAGCATTGAAAACGGATTTAGGAGCATCCACCGCAGAATTGGTTTATGGTGAACCCTTACGACTGCCTGCAGAATTCTTCACCGATAAAGAAGGGGCACGACAGACCGAATTGCCGTTTACATTGCAAATGGTACGCGAGCACATGGCCAGACTTCGCCTGTCTCCTGTCTCGAGACATGGAGCGGTAAATACGTTAGTGCACAAAGATCTACGCTCATGTACACATGTGATGCTACGGACGGACGCTCTCAAGCCACCGCTGCAGCCCCCATATTCTGGACCTTACAGAGTGCTCTCACAGGATGAACATACCATGCAGATAGATCTAAATGGAAAGAATCAAGTGGTATCACTGGAACGGCTCAAACCGGCGCATATGTTACCGACTGAAGAGGACACAGAGGTCAGGCACCAAGCGCCACCTTCCACACCACAGGACCAGGGTAACACTACCTCACCACCACAAGAGGAAGCGGTACCGTCACTAACAGCAACAGAAGCTGAAGAAGTTCAACCAATGCCTTCAGTACACACAAGAGCTGGGCGTCGGGTGAAATGTAAATACCCCTACATTCCCGGAGCTCTGCTCTATCGGAGGGGAGCTGTGTGGGAGTCGCCAGCAGAACATCCGTAGATGCACAGTGAAGGATAGCATTATTCTGTGGCGGCGCGCACAAGGGACAGATCGTTTATTCTTTGATGATTTAGGTATAAGAGTTCTGTTGTTATTGATTCAATGTTAATATGAGCTTTTCGTTGCCGTACAAAAATAAAATATTATAGCCTAACTACTTCGTGAGTCTTTCTGAAGATTGTAATAAGTAGTATGTGGCTAAACTTACACATGCTCGGAATGTCAGGAACTAATACCCCATTTTGAAAATTTTCACTGAAAAGAAATAGTGATAAAACTGGAGTTAGTCTAAGGCAGGCAAGGAACATATTTACAGCGTGTTTCGTTCTATTTGTAATGGTCTGTACCTTTGTGGTAGGAAACATCATCGGGTCATCCCATAAATCAATCTTTTACATAAATCCAATTCACAGTTTCGTAAACAGATTGCTGCATATCAGTCAAACTTAGATCACAGGGTATGCGACAGATAAGTGTGTTACTTCAGCAAGTATTTTGTGGGATGATAATGGATACTATCAGACTCTAGCCATGATTGTTTGTTTGATTTGTGGGAGGGGACCAAATAGCGAGCTCATCAGTCCCTTCGGGTTAGGGAAGGATGGGGAAGGAAGTTGGCCATGCTCTTTCAAAGGAACCATCCCAGCATTTGCCTGGAGAAATTTAGGGAAATCACAGAAAACGTAGTTCGGGATGGCCAGACGCGCATTTCAGCAACTGCTCTCCCAAATGCGAGTCCAGTGTGCTAACCACCTCACTCGGTCTGTAACCACGTTTTATACAATAAAAGAAAGGCAGGACCGCTATTTGCAGATAACAGTAATTAAATGATTGCTCCTTGTGTGTAGCTTATGTTGTTGCTTACACGCTTCTGTCTTGTAAATGTTTCTTTTTTTCCCTTTTGTGAGCCAGAGTGAAATGGACAGCGCAGTCTCCCCCCATGTAAAGTCTTCACCCAGTAATGAGATGTGATTATATTGATTTTAGTTCAATATTAGATGTATTTTGTTAAGAAAGGCAATTTTATAAAACTGCTACATGACCATCAGTTTATCATCACTGATAATTCTATATTTAGAGTAGCAAGCAGAACTCTGGAAATTACGAAAGGCAAGTAGGGCTTCCCATTCACCAGAACAGTTGACAATCGAAGGATGGTTGTCGGTTCAGATGGATGTGATACAGTATGTCTCTCCAACATGCCCAACCATGCTAGATGGGAATTAAGGCAGGGGACTGGGCAGGTCAGCCAATTCACCAAATATCTTCTCATTCTGAGAGCTCTTGCACCTGCACTGTTCGATGCAGCCATAAATAGTCATCCATAAAAATAAAGTCAGGGCCGAATGCACCTGTGAAAAGACAAAACATTTGCAAGGAGCAGTGTCACAATGATGAAATGACCATGTTTAACAATGTTTCTAGGTGCATTACGTGTAGCTTCATCATGGGTGCTCTTAATGCACCCCAACAACATCGCCTAACTGATAGCTTTCGTGGTCTAGTTGTTATGATGTTGCAAGAAAATACTGCCTTCAAATCTTTGAACACAGTACATTTACCAGTCAACATAATTGTGACACTGCACTCCTCCTGATTTTTTTTTTTAGGTTTGCATTCGTCTGTGACTTCATTTTTATGGATGACAAAGCATGACCACATCAAACAGTGCAGTTGGGGGAACTTTTGGAATGCAAGGATGTTCAGTGAATGGACTGGCTTGCCCTTTCCCCTAACTTGAATCCCATCGAGCATGTTGGGAAGAAGCATTGCAGCATGTCCACATGCACCAACGACCATCTAACTTTGTGACCAACATGGGAGCACATTGCAGAGCATGCACTGCAGTCCTTGGTGACCATGAACCCTATTAAGAGCCATGCTTTGCCTTTTGTAATGTCCAGGGGAACCATAATAAATTATGGTGTCTCCAAGGTAATTACTGTCTTTGGATGAAAGTATCATTTCCGTTTATGTCACTGTGTATTCCTTTGTTACTTTCTGTACCGTATTCAAGTAGTTATTTCTATGCATAGCTTCTTCAAGCTGCTTTACTTTACAGTTATACATCATACAAAAGCTACATTTGTCCTTACATTTTTCAAGTCTGTGTAGTATGACTGTATCAACCTGTGAACGCTTCCAGAACCCTGTTGTTGTTTGTTATGGCATGGAACTCACATGTACTGTACAATCTGTTGCATGTTCAACATAATCACCATCACGTGATCCTGAAGAGTATGGAGAGCCATGTTCCTGTTGACACCTCTATGTGTCAATGACTTGTTGCTCTTACTGATCCACTGCTGTTATCAACATGCTGTAAATGTCAACCTAGTGTAGTTACCAATCTGAAGATGTCCTCGAATCATTGAACTGCGTTATAAATCAGGAACAGTAAAGATACCAGCTTTTTAAAGGCGACATTTTCCCAACAACCAGTGAGTGAATGCAGGGCAAAGCAGTGTCAAGGTTTGTCCCTCTCATTCCACCACAAGCAAACTCAAAAGAAATTCTTGGCATTCTCCAAGAAAAACAACCGGTGTCAAAATTTGTATTAATTCAAAGAATGTGGTACACCTATTATCTATTGTATAACCGAATGCTTAGATACTATTTGAAACAGTTACCAAGTCACTCCATTATGAACACAAAAACTGGAGATTATTTCATGTTGGAATTGCTCCCAGCATCGAACTATGAGTGATTAGGCCTGTTAGAAACATTATTAATGTTAAAACTATGATATTTTATGTTACAATAGTGCAGTTGGTAGAAGCAAGACAGTATCTCATGAAAAAATAATTATTGAAATGAAAATATGTTGATACTTTTGGACAGAGTCTATATTTCACCAGTCTTGTTAATATTACATATTGTAATGTAATTGTTGAACATACATTTATTGGTAAAATAAATGTGATAAGTCTTGTTAAGAGTGTCAAAGTCAATTTTTCTTGTTTGATAAAGAAGCTTTCATGCTGATGGTTGATTGTTCTGTTTGTGCTAAATAAACATCATGCACCTCCTCACCTCATTCAGATATAGATGTCCTACAGGTAAAAATCAAAAGTGGTGCCTTGGCAATAGTTGATTTGAGTGTTGTAGTAAACATGGGGAATAATGTTCCACTGATAATACGTATCTAATGAAAAATTTTGCAACAAAGAATGATCCATTTGTAATAGTGAATGGTGCTTATCTGTCTTCATATGCTTTCAGTGTATTGAAATATAAACCTAATAATGTCATCAAGTCCTAATAAAGCATTAGTACTGCCTTATGATTGTTGATAAAAGTTTTATATTTAACTTTAGAACAAGTTTATGAAAGATGTACACATCCACTTGGAAAGTCCAACAGCTGTCCTTATTGGCATTGAGCACACAATACACTTTAGACATACTCCCATAGTAAAAAGGTAGAGATGAGTTCAGGGGAATACACGTGAGGAAGTTGGCATCTACTTCTGTTTCCTTACCTACTGAAAGCAACACAATACTGGTATTGGGTCTGTGACTGAACAAACATCTTGCATGAAGTATCTAATAAAGAATGTTTTGGAATTGCTGACTCATTTAAACAGCAGTAACTGTTTGCTACAAAAAGGGTGTGTTACTATTGGACAAGCTGTATACTAAAACTGTTATGTCTAAAAACGACTGTAACTTCAGACAGTGATTGTATTTGCCACTGTGGCACAGAAGAGTGAGGCTGTCTACGTGCATAGAAACATTTTGATGCACAGTCAGATTTGCACATCATGGTATTTTTCAGTGGTAATAAACATGGGCCATGTTACAGGGTACTTTCAGAAGACCAATATGACCATATTAAACATCAAATATAGTATGAATTCATTCTTTATGGTCTAAAACAACACACATCAGGCTTTTGACATCTGGCAAAGGGTCATTGTTGCTAATAAAGCAATGTTTAAAGGACAGGATTCTCAGCCACTGAATAACTGTGTGTCATCAATTTCTGACTTTTGGTATAACATATGACCTGTGATCTCCTCTCGCATCTCCTGGTGGGTGCCGACCCTGAGTTTGATGCTGACTCGGTTACCTGTTTTCACCTGGATGCTGTTGCTGCCAAGGCAGTGGCTGATTTGATGCTGAATGTCAAGCTAGTTGCATGTCGCACGGCAGATGACCGGATCCTCTGTGCACTGATGCACAATGTTCAACATGGGTGGCTGTAAGATCATCGTCAGCTGCAGCAGCTGGAGATCCTGGCCTATTGTCACCACGTCCAGGACCTCTCTGTCAGAGATGGGGTCCCCCTCATCTTGGATGATAATGATCATTGCTGGGTTGTACTCCCGCCCTCCCTCCATCAGTGGGTCTTGAGATGCTCCTGCACGTTGGTCATTGGGGGATTGTCCTGATGACACAGCTTGCCTGCCAGCATGTCTACTGGTGGGGGATGGACGACAACACCACCTGCATGGTGGCCTCGTGTCCCTCTTGCCAACGGCACCAGTCGGTGCCCCTTCAACGTGTGTTCCTGTGGCCTCCTGCTCCTTCTCCTTGGTCCTGTTTGCGCTTGGTTTTTGGGGGCCCGTTCCTCGACTTCTCTGGGCTTATTGTTGTGGATGCAGTGGGTTTCCTCATGTCTCCCACATGTCCTCCGTGACATGCGCCCATACCATCCTAGCTCTTTCCCACATCTTTGCCATTGAGGGTCTTAAGGAGACGTTGGTGACTGAAAATGGCCCTCAGTTTACATCTGCTGAATTTACCTGCTTCTGCACCACCCTGGGCATCCAGTTGATTAATACCACTCCCTTTCATGCTGCATCTAACCAATTAGCCGAACAATTTATCCACACATTCAAAGTCCAGATATCGAAATTGCGTCCCCAACACTCCCTGGCCTACGTCCTTACCATCTCTCTTTCCTCCTAATGGTCCACTGTTCAGGATGGGATATTCCCAGCTGAAAAACTTCATGGCCACCCTTATCGGTCACCCTTGTCTTCCTGTTTCTGTCTTCTCCCCAACCATCTCCTCTGCATTCAGCATGGCCCCATTTTCATCTGCAGGATCCAGTCTGAACTATGGTGTTCACCTTGAATTGTCCTCAGTGGGTCTCCACCAGGGTCTCTTAGCTCATGAGAAGCGCTTTGGCGGCAGTCACCCTCAACGAAGACACAGTGTGCCAGAAGCACACCAACAAGCTTCGCCCCCAGTGTGGACCACAGCCATCTCTTCTGCCATCTCCAGGGCTGTCTGGTCTCAGGGATGACGCTGCTCCTCTCCTCGCCCGACTGCCGCCTCCGCCAGCACCGTCGGTCACAACCCAGGCAGACCATCCAACAGTGGTCTGTATGCCCATGGAGGTGGATCCTACACCTGCGACCACCCCTGGTCTCCGGTCCCCAGTCAAGCTGGGGCCTGACGTCAAGATGAACCTTCCACTCATCCCTGGAAGGGGGGGGGGGCTGGGGGCGGGGGAGTTGGCTGCGGCCACCCACTTCAGACATCATAGTGGCTACTGCATCGGCATCCCACTTCATGTCCAACCACCATGAGATGCCTGCATCTCAGGGCATATATTCACCAGGAAAATCTACTTCATCTGTGTTGTCAACACAAATATTTACCAGCAGCCACAACACGACACAAAACCAGGTCTCCACCAATGGCCGCCAGGGACCGCTATCTGGTCGCAGAGCCTGCAGAACAGCTGTACCAGAGGTCGTAGCTAGCCCAGGAATTACTCTGATACGCTGGGCACGTGATCGCAAATAGTTCTGGTAGATTCATCTGCCAAATGTGCTTTATCAGGTGGTGTGCTGCTGGCAGAGGGCTAGCACTGCTTGGAAGCATACTGAGCTGAAACCCCAGCAGCCACGGCCAGACACCTCTTCTAGCTGTCTGATTTCTTATGGATAGACTTGGTATAATCGACAAACCTGTTCACATTGTAGAATTGTTTGATTGTGATCTCTTCCCATGAAGGGTCAGGTCTTTTCTATTATTATTTGTTCTTTTGTATTTGTGATGATCAGCAATTGAAATCGAGTCTGTTGTTTTTGTGGAGATTGTGTTATTGTTTCGTTTTGGTGAATCCAATAAATTGTTTTGGACTTGTGTTTTCCGCATTCCTATTCCGCTAGCGCTGAGACTTAATGTTGAGTTTATGTAAATAGTATTTCTTTCTAAATGTTTATGGCTACTAGGTACAACAGAGCTTAAATACTACATTTTCCATTATCTGTATCTTAACCAGTATTTACGTTTAATCATTTTCTTAAATTGCAGTCATTTCTTTCAAAATATACGTTATTTACACTTAATCAATGCAGGACTGGAAGTAGCAGGATCAGATAAAAAAACCCAGACACACACAAACACACACACATACACACATACATACATACACACACTCACACACACATTTTGCACACTCGTGTACATTGAATACGATGTACAAATATACGGTGTACTCACATATAATGAGCAGTCAGGCATGTGTACACAGATACACAAAAATGTGACAAGTGGTTCATCCAACTATTCTGCACACACTTTCACAGACACCCACTATGTACAATAAATACATAGCCACATAATCAGACACTCCAATGATAGTGTGAGTATGTGAGGGTGTCTGGCTGTCCCCAAAAATAAACTGTTTGTTGTTATAACATGACAGTCCTATTTTCTGCTGCACAGCAATACATACCTCATGACCTCTCAATCAAAACATTACTTTGTGCAACATATGTGGAGCAGTGCCAATGAATTATTCATTAGTTTGTAAAAATCTTTCTCAAAGTTATACATTGTAGGAGTCCTCTGTTTGGTGCTGTTATGCAAGCTGGACACAGCAACGAGTGGATATGCTCCTTAAGCAAATGAGTGAGATAAGCCAGGTCTACCTCCAGAACACCCACAGAAGCATCCTCAGCCATGACATTGATCTTTTCCTCTGATCTGCTGATTTCTTATTGGAACAGGCAAATGGTAGATTTTGTTGCATGGCATGTATGTAGAGGGTGTTTACATCGAAGTAAACGATATAACTTAACTCATCAGATGCTCTGTATTCCTCCACATTCTTTCATAAGTTATTTGCCTTAGCATACCTGTCCATTTCTGGCAAAGTCCACCACGAATCCCACGAGCAGCATGTCCACTTTGGTGAACAGTTCAATGCTTAAACGTGTTCTTCTTAACATTACGTTTCACAAACACCCTGATTTGATGAAATGGAAGGCAGGATCCAGATAGCATGTGTCCAGATTTACGCTCTGGAGCTTCTCGCAAAGAAGCAGCAGGTGTACATTGGTGTTAATGTATAATATTGCATGTTCTGTTAAATTTTCTAAAATAGGAATGCCACATTCCTGCCAAACATTCACTACATATTCATACTCTACATCCATTATGACAGTGCCTGTTAGTTTACAGGAGAATGCACTTACGTTGGGTAATGTGGTATCATGGAGTTTCTCCATCGTATCCATTTACTTGTGTGAAAGGATGCTCTTCTTTATCACTAGTTGAAATTTTGCCTCGTTGGAATATGCAGCTCTGATGATATGCATGGTCTCCTGCCACATTATCTCAGTGAGAGATTCGAGCATTAAACGTAGTGAATGCAGGAATCAGAGAGAGTTTCTTGGTGTGACTCTGTTGGAAAAGGAAACGTACTTTTCAATAGTGTGAGCAATGACACTAGCATAATCATTCTTCAGACAGATATCACCGACTTTCTGAACGAGAAAATAGATGTCATACCCACTCCAATTGTGAAAGAAGACGAGTATGTGCCAATGCACTTGGTACTTCAAGTTGCATGTATTGTGAGCTGTGACGTGAAACTTACCCCTTAGATGACAATGACCTGTGTTTGGAGTTTCCATTTCTCTATTAGATGGCACCCCACAACTAAGACAACCATCTGCTTGCTTGTATAATGCAGGATTCTTTTTCTAGTCGATCATGAGAACGTTGTTGCAGTAAATTCGATCAATTTCCCACACAAGATTTTCCAGTTCAGCGAGCAGCCATTTGGTATGATTATCATTAATATATGTTTGACTTTGTTGGGACTGGAGTCATACTAGCATTCCACTTGATACGCTGCCACATAGGGTACATGCCATTCTGTGAAGGTTGTATGGGAGGCAATAGGGTCATCTTCACAAGATGTCAAAGTAGCTATGAGACAGCAAATACAACAAAGGGGCATTGCTCCTGGTGGTGGGCATTCTTAAACTTCAACTTTTTATCCCTGGACACTAGCAGTCAATGAGGTATCTTTCAATACAGTCTCTCTTCATTGACAAGTTGGGAAATCTATGGCAAAACACCTTGCATCATTCTTTTTACTCAAATGGACAGACAGTAGGTGGGACCTGGTTATGGTCTGCAGGTAGTGTTGCTCCCCACCCTCAGAGAACAGCAACTAGTCTACTTGTTTGGGGCAATGACTGGCTAATTTTGAAAAATAAAGGTGACCAACTACCTTATACTTGATTTCTTTGTTCTGCAAAGTGTACCGGTGGTTACCATCTTCTGGCATGCTATCATGAACATCTAGGGTATGAAAGTGAATTATAATACCATGGATATTAGATGTTTTTTATTCAATTGTATGCTTAGGCTGAGCACTATAATTTCTATCACTAGCAAGAAGTGATCATGCAGGGTCATTTACAACGTTTTCATCTACATTCTGGACATTAATACAAGCCTGTTTAAGGGCAATAATTTTTGGAAGAGGGGTGAAACTGGACCCCACATCAAGTGACAGGTAGACATGCAAGTATATATCGAGATGGAGTACACTCTGCATTTGAGCAGCCCATGATATCACACTAGTTCTCCCCCAAATTTGGACGATGTGTTCCTAAATATAGGTTTAAATTTCAGTGCAGCTATGCAGTGGTACATCACGCAGATATTGCATACCCAGTTCAAAGAAAAAGAATAATTTATCGATTCTTTGAGACTCCCTGCGTGTTGTGACCGGTACTTGTAGTACACTACTGACGCATCAGAGGCTCTTGTCAAAATGCTCCTTTTGCAGGAGTTCACAGGCGTGGAAGCCAATGATATAAGCATCAGGCATCACTCAGATTCCGGTAGTTATCATGCTATGCACTGCGCTGAATAATAATAATAAAAATAATAGTAATGGAAGGTAACGACAAAAATTTTTGCTCTTCCAGCGAGGCCTCAAGAGAACATTGCACAATGTCCAGAGTCATGAGGCAGTAGTTATCACACCGAGTCATTCTACATCCCTGTGGGAGCTATCTGGAGATACAGGTGCGTCATTGTATCAAGATGTTACTAGCCGCTAACATGCGTTTTTAAAAAGATGATAAAAGCCCGAATGTTTATTACCAATAGCCCTCTGTGAAGAGTGTTTATAAATCGTTACGTGGTACAGGGGAAATTTCATAAATAATGGGCAAGCTGGTATTGCTGTGGACTGTTTGATGCAACAACGATGAAAATTACGCCAGATGTCGTTGTGATCTTGAGGAAGAAGCACGTGTATTTGTTTTTTAGCTGTGCACTCAAAGTTGGCAAGAGGTAGAAATGAACCTCTAGTGATCTCAGGTACTGTGACTGTTGAAGACCAGAGGTCACACGTCAAGATCGAAACATTACGAGGCAAAAACCCGACAGATATCCACAGTACGTTAAGTGAAGTTCTTGGTGAGTTTACAGTGGATCGTAGTATGGTTTCACGTTGGATTAATCGTGTTCGTGATGGTCGTATGAGCATAGACGATAAACCAAGACCCGAAAGGACAAAAACGTGAACAGATGGACGACGTGTGAAAGTTGTGGCAGATGTTCTTGCAGAAGATCGCAGTGCGACTTGCGAGGAACTCTCTGAAGCCACTGAAATTCCCCCAGCATCAGTACTCCGTATTCTGAGAAATGATTTGAAGAAGAGAAAAATTTCTGTGAGATGGTTCCAAACTGACTGCTGAAGAGAAACAGAGGATAGATGGTGTAGTGTACATGCCATTCAGTGAGAGCAGTGATATCCCTCCACCAGGAAAAGAAAAACCAAACATAGTGTTCATATTTGACGATGTTGCTGTGGAAAACCAAGATCAAATTCGACGATATTTCTGTTTTGTTCCCCATACGACTGTTGATGTATTTAATCTGAGTCAGAGATATTCCAGAATGCCAAAACAGCTGATGAGGGTTAATGCAGACCTAATTATAGCTTACAAGTAGGACAATCTTAATTTAAAACACAGTTACCAATCTCATATAGGAACTGATATGTCTCTCAATTATTATGTAAAGATATGTGCATATATCTGGGATCACTCAAGGTATGGGATTCTCATTATTGATAAAACAAGAAAAGTGAATGATGGCAGGTACAGACGGTACTTCCAGGACTTCCTAAGTCTATAGCTATGGAAAGAGGTGAGTACATCAGTATACACATCACCATGGATAAATTCGCACATGTGCCGAGCGCTCAGTCCGATAGGACGGGTGTGCTTAGGCAAAACAATCGCTTGTACGTGGATCAGATTAATGCGATCGAAAAGCAAGTAAACACCTTATCTTAAGGAGAGATAGCCATTATTGAGAAAGGGACATTGTATGAAGGGATTAATGCAATTGAAAAGAAAGTAGGTGACTTAACTGGATGAAAAATAGTTGTTACCAAAGAGGGGGAACAGTATAAGAAGAAGAAGAGCGTATATATAAAGCCTCACACTGCACAGAAGACTGACTAGTACACAACAAGATATAGTCATCGCTGCACGGAAGGACATTCGAGAGAAGTTACAGTTGCTGAGGTTAGGACATTTGGATGAAGAGCAGACGCTGTGAGAAACATTTAAACTAGTTACTGAATCTGTCGATGAACTCTCAGTGAAATTACATAATGATGATGATGACGCTACTACCGATTTCATTAACTGTCACAGCGACGCTACGGTAGGCAAAACATTCGTTGTCAGTGGTGAAAAACCATACATGTTGGGCACACAGCCTATAGTTTTAAACGAAAAAGCTATACAGATAGGGAATAGGGAATTTAAAAGAACACCTGGCCTACTGAACATAATTTTCCTGAGACCCACAAAAACTGTAAATTATTCGCCCCAAATATCTGGATATGTATCGCAAAGTAAGTGCATTTGACTGATCTGCATAAGAATGCTAAAAACCAAAGCAATGTGAAATACAAACCCGTTATAAAACCTGTATTGGAGGGTGAAAAAATTAGCAGCAATTATGGCACTGACATTCAACATAAAAGAGTCAGTAATCGATTCCCACAGTATATATATTACGATGATCCCAGTGAGGTGATAGATCAGCTACGACTGCTCTTGGCATCAGCTGCCACTGGAAATACAGCTCATTCGAATGAAGTTGTTTCAATAATTTCAGAGCTTAGAGAGAGGTATCATCGAATAAGTATGGAGACGGTAGTTAGAGAACTGTACAAACCAGATCACAAAACATACCCTCACAAATATCTTATGATTAAAAGTTTGCATGACCTGTGGCAGGCGGATCTTGTCGACATAGGGAACATTCACGTGTGAATAATGCTTTCAAATATGTTTTAATGGTCAGTGATACTTATTCTAAATTTACAAGGGCATTACCCGTGAAAGCGAAAACAGGGAAAGATGCCACACATGTGTCTGAGTGATTGCTACAGATGGGGGCGAATACAATAGATATTTCAAGACCATGATGGAGCGGTATGGAATACATCACTACTCGACATTCACCCACTTGAAGGCGAGTATCGTGAAATGACTGAACACAACAGTGAAAGGCCAAATGTGGATGCATTTCAGTCTTTGTGGCTCACACAAATGGACCCATATTCTCTGGCAAATAAATGCATAGTATAATCGAATCAAACACTGCACAATAAAAATGAGACAATCGATGTACACGATAATAGACCTGTAGATACAGTATACAAACAAATTAAAATGCTAGATCCAGGCAAACAGCAATTTAATGTAGGTCATTTAGTAAGTACTTCAAACCACAAGTCAGTATCTGATAAGTCATACATGCCAAACTGGTCAACCGAGATATTCACAGTTTCTAAAGTGCACAGAACGAATCCTAGAACATACCTCTTAAAGGACAGCAGTGGTACTGAAATTACAGGATGCTATTACACGGAACAGTGACAGAAGAACTTGAAAGCAGAAGTGCGTCTTGTAGAGAGGGTTCAAATGGATTCAAATGGCTCTGAGAACTATCGGACTTAACTTCTAAGGTCATCAGTCCCCTAGAACTTAGAACTACTTAAACCTAACTAACCTAAGGACATCACACACATCCATGCCCGATGCAGGATTCGAACCTGCGACCGTAGCGGTCGCGCGGTTCCAGACTGTAGCGCCTAGAGCCGTTCGGCCACAACGGCCGACGTAGAGAGGGTCATGTGGGAATAGAGGGAATAGAGGGTACGTTAAATGGCTTGGTTTTCCTGCATCACAAAACAGCTGAATCGACGCTGTCAATTTGCTATACAACAGGGTGCACAGACCACAACACCTCACAAGGGAACCTCCCCATCGCACCCCCTTCAGATTTAGTTATAAGTTGGCACAGTGGATAGGCCTTGAAAAACTGAACACAGATCAATCGAGAAAACAAGAAGTTGTGTGGAACTATGAAAAAAGTAAGCAAAATGTACGAACTGAGTAGTCCATGTGTAAGATATGTAACATTAAGATGAGTGCGAGTGTAGGAGCGCCGTGGTCCCGTGGTTAGCGTGAGCTGTTGTGGAACTAGAGGTCCTTGGATCAAGTCTTCCCCCGAGTGAAAATTTTACTTTCTTTATTTTCGCAAAGTTATGATCTGTCCGTTCGTTCACTGACGTCTCTGTTCAGT
Organism: Schistocerca piceifrons; assembly: GCF_021461385.2. Taxonomy (NCBI): domain Eukaryota; kingdom Metazoa; phylum Arthropoda; class Insecta; order Orthoptera; family Acrididae; genus Schistocerca; species Schistocerca piceifrons. Next base: position 260,643 of record NW_025728758.1, read on the forward strand.
GTAATAACTTTAGCGCCTGTGTTTTGCAACCGCACCGCAAAACCGTGCGATTGTTATTGAAGTCGCGAGCTATATTTGCTGGATTCATATTGCCGATGGAATACATCTCACGTATTTGATGCACTCTCGTCCAAAGTAGTGAACAGTCAACTGCCAGCCAGGGAGCCTCGTTAGCAGGAATACTCTCTCTTCAGTGCGCTGTAGTCGACTGACGTCGTGTGTTTCGATGTTTGTTTAGGTGTGGCGTCCCCATACTACGGCGCAGTTACCTCGCATCGGACGGACGGACGGACATATAACAATTGTCTGAAAATAAAAAATTAAACTTTTTAGTCGATGGACGACTTGAACAAAAGACCTCTCGTTCCGCAGACGCTCACGCTAACCACGGGACCACGGCTCTCTACAGCTCAAATTGTCCTTGATGTTGCCTATGCTGCGCATTGACTACTCAGTTTGCATATTTTGCTTATTTTTTCATAGTTCCACACAACTTCTTCCTGTTTTCTCGATTGATCTGGATTCAGTTTTTCAAGGCCTATCCACTGTGCCAACTTATAACTAAATCTGAGTGGGGTGCGATGGGGAGGTTCCCTTGTCAGTAGCATAAATCCGTTGTAGGAGACGCATTAGAGGAGATTGTGGTATTCTCGACAAACTATTAGTCGAATTACACATGGATATAATTTCTGTGTGCCTGGAACAAAATTTCAGAGACGATTGGCATGCAGTGGTAAGGAGATAAATTTGCTAGACGAAGCGTGTGTGGAACACGATATCGCGTATGCAGCAAATACAGATCGTCATTCTGCATATCGAATTTTAGCTACTAAAGCGAAGCCAATAAGTGCTAGAAGGGATATTGGCATAGGTCAGCGCATTGCAGCATTTGCAGTTGGGAAAACCATGCATAGTAAAATTAAGTTGGGCTTTGATGTCAAAAAATTCAGCCAATTTATGAGCTATGCACGTCAGGCGCTAAGGAAGAGGATGACAAGCAAAGGGTGCATGAAAAACTGCATCCTGACAGCGATTTATGCAGCTAAAAGCGGCCTGAATCAGAAAGGGGCGAGAAAAAGAATATTAGTTAAACCACTCAGGGTTCTACCAATCCCCAACACGTCAGGTAGAATTATCCCCTTCCTCATTCCAGCTCTAGCTGCTCTCTGGGTGGTGAGTACACTGGTTGGGAGTATTGCGGATATTGCCAGGAGAGTCAAGAATGCACAAAACTCCCAGGAGCAACTGCTGGAGGCACAAAGACATAACCGCATTATGGAGTCAGCAGCCATCGAGAAAGGACTAGGTCACTTCATAAATAAAAAATGCTCCCTAGCAGTCCTATCAGACAGGGCGCTTACAAATACAGATCTACTTAAGTTTTTTAAGAAGAAATTCAGCATCCGAGATTCCGAGGTGTGTTTATGTGGAATACATTACCAAAAACTATGTGGAAATCAGAAGAGTGCGAAATTGTGAATCTAGATGTAGCAGGAGGAGTTGGAACTCACCGTGTAGCATACGTTACAGAAAGAAATACGAATAACGTCTACTATTCGACTCATTCGGCGAACTCCAGAAGAATTACAAAGATACTTCAGGCAGAAGACGTGTTCTACAATTTTCTACGCTACCAAGACTTTAATACATTCCCGTATGGTCACCTATGCATTATGTTCCTCCTGACATTTACAAATTATATATAAGGACGGGCCTTAAGCATCCATTCACTAGTTGATGTTCAGATGCAATGTTGTACACTCTGATTTTAAAATAACGATCGTTTGTATTATGTGCGAATTAATTCCCACAAATTGATTTAAGCAGTGGAGATTGGAGTATCGCGCAGATTAGACTGAAGATATTCAACACCATGCCAAATATCACAGGGGCAGACAATAAACTGCATTTGGAAATTACTGTTAAAAACGAAACTGTGGAAATTGAATTTGGCGTATACGATACTGACAATTTAAACGAAGTTTTAGAACAGTTTGGAAAAGGGCCTGAGCAATGTACAAACATCAATACACTTAAATCTGAACTAAGGACGGTCAGTGCATCGATTGACTTTAAGCAGAAGGGTTCATTATGTCCACTACTGGGTTTCACAAAGGGACGGGTTTTGAAGACGGATCCCAGTAAATTTTACAAATCTGATCAGACAGTGTATATTCTCCCTGTCAGTACAATCTGTGTTAAGCGTAGCATCGCAACGAACTCATATCTCAACGATAGATTGATACAGCCAATTTACGGATCCTTCCTATCAGTCAAAATAGGGTGTAAGATTGTTCAGACGCCTACCAATGTTAAATAACTTCCAGTGACAGTTCAGACACTGAACTACCTGTAGCGGCATATTATAGACAGAATAACCAACTTGTTGACTTTCGTGGTGAGGGAATCATTGTGTGCCTACATCTAAGACAGGATGGGTGTAAAGTATAAAACCAGCGCACAGCACAGCACTTCACGACTGAGCCACAAACTGATAACATGTGCGAACTATGAGTTTCGTAAATCGTAGGCTTGGAACCTCAGTGACATTGCTCAGTACATCTCACCCAGCGAAGCACGATGAGCGAATCATATGCCAGGAATATTTCTCGCATACTTCAACGACATTTAACAAGAACGACGAAATTAGGATTGTCATCCAGCACCAAGACATTTTAACTCTTCCATGCAAGAGTTTCACGTATTTGGACGGATCATTTAAGAAAAAGGGTGGTAGTCATGCAGTGGGATCAAAAGTTACACGTAATGCTTTGGCATTCCTGTTCCAGGAAATACAATATGAACTTAATGGCGCAGAGATTGATCGTACACCTAATGTAGGCATAGCATCAACCATTAAAACACATGTCTCGTCGTCACTCTCGGATTTGAATGATTTAGAAAATGCAGGGTGATTCATAGATGAGCCTGTGGGCGATTTACTGCATGCATATCTCTAAAAATGCACATGGGACACTTTGACAACACGCAGTGAATTATTATGAAGGCTAAACAGGAATTATAGTGGTACAGTGTGCAACAGATAGCAACTCGTACATTCAAGGAGCTCAAGAGGAGAATCAGATCATCATCAATAAATAGGACGAGGAATTCCGCCCTATGCAAGACACCTTTTCATTTTTATTTTACTCAGACATGTTTCTGCACGTTTTGTGCTATCTTCAGTGGGTTAGTTTTTATTTTCTTACTGTAAAATAGTTGTTACATACTAATATTTAGCGAAAATTTTGGTATATAACATTTACATTTTGAATGAATAATTATTGTAAAATTATTGTAAAATATTATACATCATATGTTCATAGTTCATAGTTGAGATATGTATTAACGACTGATGCACTGTGTGTTGTTTATAACATTATGTCTAAAGTTCTAGTTATAGCTTAAGTGGCGAAAGACTGGATGTTGCATTAGTTTACGTACCTTACATGATGCTATTGGACATTTATGTTCGTAGCTAGTCTGCTACACAATCTACAACTTCTCGTCTGCAAACAGCAAAACGTAATTTTTATATTTCTGTTTATTATGCATTTACAAACGGAAATGAGCATACATCACGTTTTTTGTGTGTAACTTACGGCTTTGATGCTGTAGTACTTTCCCTTATGTTGTTGGCGAGGTTAATAGGCTGACTTCGTGACCTATGGTCGCCTGACACTGCACTTTCTCCGGTTTCTCAAAACATCAGAGAAAGTGCAGTGTCAGGCGACCATAGGTAATTAAATCAGACAATTCACCTCGCCAACAACACATGAGAAAGCACTACAGCATCACAGCCGTAAGTTACACACAAAAAACGTGATATACACTCATTTCCGTTTCTATTCACCTCGCTTCGCTGGCGCCAATCATTGAAATAGATGTTCTAAGCAAAATAAGATAATTAAATCAGGACCAATAGATGTACGAATCGAATTTGAATCCTCATCGAAGTCCCAGAACACACTGCAGCGTAAGCTCTATTTCTACATGACTGTGTGATTAATTATTGCCCACTTACTGTTGTTGTGCAGCTTGCTGTATAAATGACCAAGTACTGTGTCACACCCAGAGCATTTCACAGTGGCAACTTGGAGTGTAAACATCGTTGCTGACACTCATTGTATCTATGATGATGATTGCAGACAATTCATATTTAAATATGTTGCATTCATAGCATACACAGACGGTGCTGATATAATAGAGACATTGTCATCAAGCATTGCATCGCTGAAGCTTTTCAAGGATGTGAATTGTGTTACAACTTGGAGGTGCGCAAAGTGGCTAACACGTTTCTTTCATGGACCCCACTGGGACGATCCTGGTGGCTTCGAATATTCGATCATCCTGATACCATCACCTACATCAGAGGCGACCAGAAGATCGAATCTTCAAGTCTGCATCTATTCAGGACCTGTAATTCTATGGGTACACTATTATCCATCAGCTGAAGAAGAAGATTTATGAAAATAGAGTTGTGTCTGCTTATAAATGTGTAAAATTACTATTAATTTGAATTAATGAGAGTAAATGATTTTTTTACCTCACATTCTGTGTTTTTCTTTACCTAGCTACCACTTAGGTAGTATTCTTCTTTTCTCAGATCCTATGTCTCTGGCTTTGTTCAAGTGCAGGTGATAGCATTTCAGACATGTTTGCCGCACAGTTGCTTCTCTCTTAGTTGCAGTTGAAGAACACAGTTGCTTCTCTCTCTCTTGTGATCCAGACCTTGAGCAGAACAGATGTCTTTCGTGGCGAGTAGAGCCTCCAGCTGTGCATTCCATGACCGGCCACCAACATAAGTTAACATTAACTGCCTCCCCTTCCACTGCCCATGTATTTAGTTGTTGGTCCTCCTAGGCTGGCCTACACCTGGTAACTTCCAATCATAGGCGCACCCCTTGTATACCGTACACTGAAATATATTCTCTTTATTTTACCTAATTTTCTGTTCTGTCATTTAACGGCAGCTCTGGATGCCCACATACAAGTCCTGACCACTCGACCTCCTCTACGTTGTTGTCGTAAGCAGAATCCGACAACCTTATTACCTTTCCTTGCCCATGTACACGTGGTTTTACAAACAATACTACTGGTTGAAACAAATTTTTACTTTACTTTGCAGTACTAATTGAATATTCCTACATCACTAAAAGTACTGGATGAAAATTTCCACATTACATTGCAGTACTGATTACAGCTATTGGAGAGGTGCAGTTTCTGTTACACTGTTACTATTGCTATTAATAGTGGTTGGTTGGTTGGTTGGTTTGAAGATTAAAGGGACCAAACTTCATAGGTCATCGGTCCCTATTAATAGTGAAGTTCCACCCAAAAAGAAGACTTAATTCATATATTGGAATAGGAGGCTCTAAATTTTCCACCTCAAACAGCTGAAATAATTTAATAATACAATGAAGTGGGTGGCTCTAAAATTCCAGCCCAAACTACTGCACAGGCATACATCTTTACACAGGCATTCGAAAAGCAACGCGCTCACATGCATACACACTTAAAACTAGTATGATTGGACAGCTAGTGGTAGGTGAAACTTAAAACCATTCTATTTACACATGCACTGACACAATCACACACACACATGAAGTGTAAATGAGAGAAATACTATAAAACTATATTTTTCAGCATTTAAAATTTTTAAATTCTTATATGATTTTTCTAGAATTTTTAAACTTTTTAATATATACTTGGCACATTTTTTATGATTTTTATAATTTTTTCCAGCACATGGTGCTTTTATATTCACGCATACATAGTATGCTACTTATTAAGAAAAAATAAAGTGTATATTTACAGAGGCATTCAAACACAAACACACTCACATGCATATACACAGATACACATGTGGGCACACCATACACCATACACATACAATATTTATGCTACGATAAAAGAGCCATACTACTTGACACAAGCTGTCTCTCGTTCACACCACTGGAACCCCTATCCCGTCTCGCAATTCAAGAAATAATAGTGCAAGTATGGGAGGGTTTCGATCTCGCCATCACAAATGTCTCTTTTATAGTCAGAAAGTGATAATCTTACTTAAGATTGCAGCGCAGTGTACACCTCTTAACCTCGCAATCAAATACTAGTTTGCTGTACCATATGTGGAAATTGCAGTGGAGCACTGCAAACACCATCGTATAGGCTCTGCAAATAGTCTTCGACCATGAGAACAAGTGATGCCACATGTCGCACACCCTTAGGCTGCCTCTTGGTATCTCTATCTATTGTACGATATGTATACATCTTCGATAAACACCACAAGCAGCAATCAATTCGCCTCATCTTTCATTAAGCCGATAACCTTTTTGTTCTGAGGAATAATACTGTAAGGATTACTGGCTGTGTATCCTGATGTGTCGAATTCTTTACCACAACACCTCATTACTCCACATGGATCACAGTTTTTCACACAACAAATGAGGCTACTCATGTAAAGTATTGGTTTGACGAACTGAGTTTTAGCAAACTTATAGTGGAACTGGTACATTTGGAGTTTGCAGATGTCCAGTATACAGATACCCAAACAGATAGGTTTCGTAAACTCTACTGAACCCTTCGACATCTCCACAGCAACAAAGTTCTCATTGAAAATGATGACCCACTTAAAATTTGGTCTGGCGATGCACTTTCTTACGCCCCAACGCCCATCCCATTCCATCCTAATCAAAATACCACTTTCATATCTCACATTCTGAATGGTTTTATCGAAAATAGAATTATTCATTAATTTGTAAAAACCTTTTTAGAAATCACTAGTTGCGTCCGCCATCTTTTCACTATTTAATTCAAAATACTCCTTCAACCAGTGGGATTGACTGAAGGAGACAGCCTGGGTGATTCCACCTAGCTCCATGCCTAAGCTGAGGCACTGCTGGAGATTACAGTAAGGAGTTATGTACCTCTGCTTGAGTCCACTAATGGTCGCCAGCATAGGGATAGCACTTCCTCACAGAACTTGTTGCTCTGTGTAACAATACGAGTCAAGATAGATGTAACGGAACTTGAATAGCGTATTTGCCTCTATTGGTTACGGTACAGAGATCTATCTTTCAGTCCTGTCTGTATATTTACATACAATATTGCATGAATAAAGGCTGGGCGAGTGTAAAGCTATCGTTAAAAACGCACGCCGCGCGATTTGTTACGATTTGGTCGGTCATAATAATAATAACAAGCTTTTGAATACAATTAAAATATAACGGCGATACCTGTTTAGTGTTATTGGAAATAATATGTAGTAAATTAATGAGTAAGGTAGCCGATCCTATAAGAAGAGGTAAAATTGGGCATATTGAGGTGTTTTGCTTTATATCGACGAAGCCGATGATACGGCGTCATTTTTTCATTTACTCTTAGAAATAAACAAGTAAGGAAGTGCTAATTGTGCGTTGTGAAAAAATATAGGGGCGAGTTTTAAATAACTACGGTATACGATCAGAGTAACAAAAGGACATTTTAGTTACACGAAATCGCAGATAGCGAAGTGTGGTCATTAAATTGAGTACACCTACAGGGCAATCAATTGCGAGATAAATCTATATGCATCTCAAGAGAGACGCAGTATTGAGACTGTTGTTTTTTTAATAGCTGGCTCCAATTTACAAAAATGAGAAAAACGTTAACTTTTACGCGAACCCTTAATAACAGCGGACCGGACAGAAAAGTGTGTAATTGTCTTACGCCTAACAAACATTCGAGGAGGGCGGTGGCTAAACTAGAAGAGTCAATTACAAAATACTGTATCACCATCATTGACTGTTGGTATCGAGGAACCAAAACTGTTGATCAAAGGGTTTCGATAGAACTTGGAAGTTAGGATTCAGGCACTCCCATATACTCCACATCAGAGTGTGAATGAGTGGTGAATGCGAAATAAAACTGTGAACAAAGTTACGTTAAATAAAACAGAAGAAACAAGACAGTTTGGTCGTATCTCTTATTATTCCATAAACTGTAACATTTCTTATCGTTGTACGAAGCCTTTATAGACGATCTTTATGACAATTTGCTTCGAAGGGATCTCGTTACGAGTTAACTTTTGGGGTCCTGGTCAAGAGGGGGTAGTTTGTAGATCCTAACTACTGCAGCTATTCTGGAATCAGGTGCTACTGTGACAGTTGTGTGTTGTCAATGACTTGAGGTTACCAAATCTCATGCTCTAACATCGACGTGCCTTTCCACTTGGTATAACGGTGCGCAACAACGACAATGCTGACGACGAAGGAAGGTACGGTAGATCTGGACATAATGGCGAGTCGCTTCTCATATCATGTGTACTAACAGGGTGTGTGAGATCTGCCTCCACCACATACCCTACATGAAAGTAAACTGCCAGACTCATTTGTTTTCGAGCACCCATTGAAAGTCACCAACTGCCAGTGGCTGCATCATGGCATGCCTGTGTAAGTTATTCACATCCAAATGTAGAATGTATCTTGAATTGAGGGATGCATTGAACCCCACACCCTTACGTCAATTATCTACTTTGGCATGTCTATGGACACACTGTCAAAGTCCCCCACAGATCGCATGCTCAAAGAAAAGAAGCATATCAGTAGCAGTTAAAAGTTCGATGCTCCACCTCGTTTTCTTGAGCATTGCATCCCAGGACAACCAAGGTGTCATGTAATAAAAGGCAGGGCCCAGAGAGTATATGGCAATGCATACATACCAGAACTTCTCAAAAACACCCTCAAGCAAGCGTATAGTGTTGTTTATTCACCCTTATTGGGAATGTAAATTCCTGCCAGACATTAATGGCATGCTTATAATATGCACTAGTTATGGCATGCCTGTGAGAGTATTACTAAATGTAAATATTTCCTATAGCCAGGTTTCATAGCGTTTTGGCTTACTATACAGATCCTCATAAAGGAAAACTTTCTTAGTCACAAGTTGAAATTTTTCCTCATTAGGATATGCAGACCAGGTGGTGTGGATAACCTCCTGAGGTAGAGTGTATACAAGTTTTTGGAGCGAAGTTTGCATAAAACGTGAAGTGTCATGGAAGCAGAGTGTATTTTTTGGCGTCATTCGTTTCAAGAAAGAAATATACTTCTCTATGGTCTCAGGCAGGAGACTGACCTGATGTTTCTTGATACCGAAATTAGCCAATTGCTCAAATTGAAAGTGAGTGTCAAACCTACTTTAATTTTGGAAGAAAATACTTATACTTCAAGTCGCATGCGTTGTGAGGTGCACTGCAGAACTTCCCCGTAAGATTACAATGATCTCTACAGGGAGTTTCAGCTTTTCTGCCTAACCGTAGCCCAGAAATATGACAGTTAACCATATCATTGTATAATATTTTTATCTTTCTCCGATTAAGTCATGGGGGTGTTGGAGCCCATCAACATCCCATGAGTGTTTTACAAGCTCAGTGAGTAAGCAAACTGCAGGATTATCCCCGACATAAGATTCATAGTGGCTAAGACTTGAATCACATGAGCATGCAAATTGGTATGCTGACAAATACGGTATGTGCTTTTGCATGAACGTGATATGTCAGGCTAAGGGGTTCCATTTACAGAGGCTGATAGGGTCAAGGAGACATTCAAAGTCAGTGTATAAAACAAACAGACATCATTCCTGGTGGAAAGCATTCTTGAACTTAATGAAGTTGTTTTCTTCTGAAGGCATAACAACATGTAACGTTTCGTTAGATTCACAGTCATCCAGATGGCTTTTTAAAGAAATTTTTATACCTCAAGCATCCATGTTTTTTCTGGTCATGTTTCTATAATTGTCAGTATAGCCTAGTTTACACGATGACTCTCGCTTCCACCACTCGTTGCGTGTAAAGGCGGGTCCAAACTGAGCGTGCTGCGCCACATGGTGCGACATATGGCTAACTTTTGAAACTATGGGCAGTCGAAGGGGAAGTGACATGATGATAAAAATTAATGTACTTTACGGTTTCGGTAAGTCATGGCAAAAATTTATACACCAGTGATTAGTGTGATTTCATATGCAAATTAGCTGACACAGTTAGTGGAAGCTGGTGGTATAATATGCAATAGAAGTTTTTTAATCCATTTGGGGAATCAGCTTAATGTTATCATACAACAAACAGGATGCCATTAAAGGTATCATTTGGGATTTAGCTCAAGACATAGCCTAGGAATCGGTGTTTCCGTTGCAGCACCATTAGTGTACTAGTTACTGAGAACGCAAAATGAGTAAGAAAGATAGATTATGGTTTACAACCTCGTCGACAATGAGTTCATCAGACATGGAGCTCAGGCTCGGTTTGGACAAGGGAAGCGCGGCAGATGAGCTGTATCCGTTTTCAAAGGCACCATTCGTCATTATGATCGATGGAAAATCGAAATATGGCTGGCTGGACGACGATTTTAGCCCACTACAAATACAGTATTGTAAGTGACAAACCATTAGCAACGACTTTGTAAATGAGGTGGACCTACTGATGGCTCAGATTTGTGCAGTGGCGGCTAGAGATCGTGTACTAATGAGCTACAGCATACTGAAAATATCGCACTAAAATTATGCCATTTCTCTGCGAATGCAGGTTGGAATTTGCACTATAGTAAATCCATTTCTCTCCGAATGCGTGCCGATATGCAAATAAAATGGACGAAAACATGTTTTGTACCACTCTCTCTGCAATAAGTAGAAACCAGTGTTAAATTCTAAAACGATGATCAGCCACGCTATGATCAACTCAGAGAGGGGCTGCAGCTGTTTTCGATTGATCATGCTCTGTGGGCGTCTCACATGCTCTGTGTCTCGCAATCTGTTAACCATGAAATCCTCTTACCAAAGGCTGAATACTATGATGTAAGTGGATCAACTGCCTCATGGATTAAATCCTGGATAACTGTAAGAAAGCAGAAGGTCATATTGAACGACTCTGAGAACCACTCTGTGTCATCTATCTGGGGCTCTATTCGCTGTGGTGTTCCTCAGGGCTCTGTATTTGGCCCCCTTCTCTTCCTCCTCTTTAGCAGTGATCTTCCCTTATGTACCAGCTTTAAAACTCATTTTACTCTTTTCACAGATGACATCTCTCCTCATCAACAGAACTCCCTACGACAATCTTGATGAATCGGTCAACATTGTCTTTAATGAAGTACTTAATTTGTTTGAAAGTAATGGGTTATTGCTAAATGTTAGCAAGTCCCAGTTTCCAGAATGAGATTTTCACTCTGCAGCAGAGTGTCCGCTGATCTGAAACTTCCTGGCAGCTTAAAACTGTGTGCCTGACCGAGACTCGAACTCGGGACCTTTGCCTTTCGGGGGTAAGTGCTCTACCATTTGAGTTACCCAAGCACGACTCACGCCCCATCCTTACTTCTGCCAGTATCTCGTCCCCTACCTTCCAAACTTTACAGAAGCTCTCCTGTGAATCTTTCAGGAGTGCTAGTTCTGCAAGGTTCGCAGGAGAGCTTCTGTAAAGTTTGGAAGGTAGAAGACGAGACACTGGAAGAAGTAAGGCTGTGAGGACGTAGCGTGAGTCGTGCTTGGGTAGCTCAGATGGTAGAGCACTTGCCAGCGAAAGGCAAAGGTCCCGAGTTCGAGTCTCGGTCCAGCACACAGTTTTAATCTTCCAGGAAGTTTAAGACCCAGTTTGTTCATTTGCAAGCAAGTAAAAAAGTGGAGTATCTGTTAAGTATTAAATGCAGTGGTAGTGAGTAACTACAAGTTGAGTCATCCAAGTTCCTGGGTGTACACATTGACACCAATCTAAAATGGTCTGATCAGCTCAGTAACATTCTCTATTCGTAATACTTCCACTGCCTGTGACCAGAGCGCCCAATAACTGCTTATTTTTGTTACTTCCATGAACTATTGTTGTATGGAATAGTTTTCTGGGGTAATCAGCCACTTTCCAAAAAAATATTCTTTGCTCAGAAGAGAGTTATTAGGAAAATGAACTGAGTCCTTCCTGTAGAATCATTTTTTTTAGAAAATTAGGGATTCTGACAACTGTATGTCAATATATCTACTCCCTGTTATGTCTGATTGGTAAAAATGAACACTATACAAAACCAATGATTCATACCATACCCACAATACCAGGACAAAGATGGACTTCCATTATGAGTAAAAAAACTTATTATTGCACAAAAAAATAGTCCATTGTGTGAGCTGCAAGATGTTCAGTGCTCTCTCACCATGACTGTAATCAGATGTCTGTGAGCTTCTCAAATTTAAACAACAGCTCTAATACTATCTAATAGATAATTACTTTTATTTGGTTGAGGAATAACTCTCATTGATTTTTCCTTTTAATTAAATCTGATGTACTCTTATTCATTATGATAGTTGGAATCATTGTTACAATTACTATGTCTTTTATGTAGTTATTAAGACCTACCTTTGTTTTACCATTTTTAAGTGTAATTTTGTCTATACCTGTTAATGTGTATTTTGTCATATACCACCATCTCCTCATGCAAGAGAGATTTTTTATGTGTTCCCTTCGTGTAATTTGTAATAATCTGACACGTCCTACATCCATGTGAATGTCTTGTATTATATTTATGGTATCTAAATAAATAAATAAATTTTTAATGATATATCGTTTTTCGCCAGTATACACCACCGGAGGCACTGCAACTCTTCTTGCATCAGGGGCAGCAGCAGCGTTTGGGAGCTTGCACATTACTTCAGGGAAAGAACTTTTGTATTTTCGCTGCATGTAAAGGTTCTGTCTTTAACAGTTTCAATCAGTTATCCTCAAGATAGCTTTTCTAACCTGATGATGGCAGTCAGGTGGACCGCAGAAATATTTTATGCAGATTACAGTTTGATGCAGCTGAAGAAATGACAATAATTTGATCTGTTAAGATACTGGGAAAGCCGACATAGCAAAAAATCAATTAATTTCCTACATCTAACGATAAAAAAATACACAACTGGCATGAATTCGAAATTTACAGAAAACATGCATCAGACGTCATAGATGAATACTCTTGCCATCCTAGAGTACACAAATATCCATATTTACACTTCATGATAAACAATTAATAAACCTCCCACTACAAAATCCAGGAATTCAGAACGAATTAGCAGCTCTAAAAATGATGGCAAACACAAACAACTACAGTCCCAATATAGCAGACCGACTATAAAAAACACACAAAGACAGTACACAACATAATACATAATGACATAACACTAACAGTAGAAACAAACATGAGAAAAAAATTGAACTACATACCACAGACATATACAGAAGCCATATTTGACAAATTAAACGAAATATTAAAGGAAACCACAGTACGATTTACTTTTCGCATTGCACACATCAAAACACAAATCCGATCTGGGAAAACCAAACCACCAATCCACAAACACATACATATGCAAGTGTATATAAAATCAATTGCAATGACAGTGGCAAATTCTATGTAGGCCAAACAGGCAGAAATCTCAAATTACAGTATCAAGAATACTTAAGACACAATGACACGAACATATCCACATTCTATCATCACATCAGAGCAGGAAATCATCACATAAGCCAGTTAGAACGTGCTGTAGATATTTTGCACATAACACTGAAAGATTCAAAACTAAATATTCTGGAAGAAATAGAAATTTATTGTCATATGCACAAATATCCCTACAAAATATTAAATGAATAAACTGAATAAAAACATAGTATTCGAGAAATTCAAATCCTGGAAAGAGACATCTAAAATCTTTTCAGTTTTCCTCACTTGCATCTAGAACTTCTAAAGAAATGGGTGGTTGCAGTATGAAGAGAATACTGGACTCCATCGAAACATAGTGTCATTTTCAGATCTCATTCTACAAAAGACAGCTACGTATTCCGACCAGGAGCTGATAGACTGCTGCTGAAGGATGACGCTATACCTACGTTTATACAGTTTCCCAGGCCATTTGCAAGTGAAAATCAATTGGAGAAGGCAACTTGTGTGGAATAAACCATCAGTCTCTGAGGTAAAACCATGTATTTAACTAGCAACAAGGACACACATTCCTGTTAATGTATCTTTCTGAATTTGTAGTAGCTCGTAACTGTTGCTATGGATTATTTTAATTCTTTTTCGGTAAATGAATGAGACCCAAGCTACATATACGTTGTGTGAATCCGATGGCAATCGTGATAGATGTGATGCAAGTGTTCAGACTGATGTCTCTCACAGAATTGTGGCATTTAGGAAAAAAGTGAGACGATTGCCAATGAAACTTAAGCGACGTGAAAAAAGGATGAAAACAAGGGTGAAGTTGATTACTGTGCTGTAAAAAAGAAACTGTGTAAATGAAAATCTGGAAACTGTTCTTCATGAACGTTTTAGTGGCTTTCATTTAGACTTTATAGTTACGCAATTGAAAAACAGTGGTGCAAAGAAGGAATCCATGCGATACAGTGAACTAACGAAACAATATGCGCTCACTCTGCATTTCTATTCCCCTAAGGCATGGAGATTTGTACACTGTGTATCTTGTGCCCCACACCAGTATTCTGTGTGGTTGGGTGTCATCAGTAAATTGTGAATCTGTCTACCTACAAGAGGTTTTCAACTATCTAAAATATAATTGAAGCGACAAACGATATCTTAAAGAGTGTGAACTTATTTTCGATAGAATGCCAATTAGGAAGTAGCTTGTATAGACCAACAACAAAAAAGTTTTTGCACACTATGTTATTCTGAGCAATATTCTAAATATAGATGCAGAAGAACTGGCTACTAAGGATTTAGTTTTTCAGATAGTCTCCTATAATAAAAAGTTTAAGTGCCCAACTGCATATTTCTTTGTGAATAAACTGTCTGCACATGTAATAACTTAAACTGTGAGAGGTTGTACACAAACTGTTTTTTGTGGGCATTCTCGTGATGTCAGTGACAAGTGATGATGTAGCTGTCAACATTCAGCACTGAAAAATCTTGGGTGCTCACTGAATCTGCAAAGTTTTGCCCCTTACTTCGAGCATCCTGGCAATGATAGTAATGCTCGTGCAATTTTTGTTCCATATCATATGCTGAAATTTTTTTCTAATAATTTAGCTGAAAAGGGAATTATTAACTGTGAAGCAGGAGATATGAAGTGGAACTTTACTTGGAAGTTACATTATCTGCAAGAGTGTGAATCTTTAAAATTGGCCATTTCACTCTCTGGTTCACACATGAATTTCTATAATAAGAAAATGATTTCCATAATAAGAAAGTGAATGTCTCTTTAGCTACCCAGATAATAAGCTTCGGTGTTGCTGACGCCATTGGTTTTCTATACCTAGAGAGTTCCCAGCACACAGAATTTCAGGACATCTCTGGCACTGTAGAATTTATCAGATTTATTGATAAATTTTTTGCTGTGTGCAACTCTAGGAATGTTCCTGCTAAGGCCATTGAGAGCTGAATATGTAAATTATTGACTGAATTTTATTATAAAGCACAAAACTAGCTTGAGACGTTAAAGATTGATAGTGTGTGTATTAGTACATTTATGAAAAACATTTGTGCTGGAATTTTTGATGTTTATGTGTGGTATTAGAAACCTCTCCCATGAGTTTCTGTTTCAGAATACTAAACCTCTTACATATTTTTTTAAGATACAATCTCTCATAAGATCATCTAGAACTCTTTCTTTCTTGCATCAGATCTAGGTTGGAACAATAATCCCACCACATTATAGTTCCAGTCTGCTGTTAGAGCAATGTTGCTGAAGAAAGTGAGCTCCTTCAGTGTCCATGAATTTATGTGTGCTATGAAGCGAAGTGAAAAGTTCACTGATGATAGCAAAGATACTAGTTACTTTGCGGCTCTTGATTCAGCACTACTCAGGGAATACCAGGATAATATTATTTATTATATATAAGGATATGTTGTGAAAAAACTATGCAAACGTTAATATGTGCTTAGTGCAAAGAACTTATTACTGTTCCCTAAATATGCGCAAATGATCATACATACTGAAAGACTCCTGTGGCAAATCCAGTTGCCTTTATCCAGTTGCCTTTACTATTAAGGTCGACAAATGTTGTTTTCTTCGCCAATGTATAGCATTGTTTAAAATAGTGCAGCCACAGAAAATGCTTTTGTTCTACTCCAGTGAGATTTACCTTAAAATAAAACCATTTTTATGACAGGCTTAGTAATCCTGTCTGTTGTTTCTTTGGTGAACAACCGAATGGTTTTGGTAAAGCACATACACGAGTCTCTCCATTGACTGTGAAGACATGTGTGAGTCACAGTTAATACAATGTACTGCTACTGGGTACCTTCGGGCTAAATTAAATGCACATAAAACCGGCTATAGCTGATGTGCAGGGTTACTATTCTGACATAAGGCAGAGGTTGGAGAAACCAATTACATTTGCCAATGTATGACATGTAAATATATATTGAATGACACAAAACAATAAATAAAAATTATTATTTGATGTTTACACGTTACTAATTTGACCACTTCCTTCCTTTCCCAAAATTACAACCTGTTAAGTGATTTGTGTTACGGTTAAAGATTTTTGCCCTGTTAGCAGCTGAAATTAGCAGCAAAGCAATGGTTTAGCAGTTTTGTTGCCTAGTAAAAGTACAGAACTTTTCTTGTTACATGTAGAGAGAAATTTGCTTTGCATCACATGTGGCATTGTGTGAAAGTTCGCCGCATATCTGATGAAGTAATTATAATAAGGACATTTTCATGACAAAGTTTTGGCAATTTTGCGCATGTATATACTTTCGTCATTCAGGAAATATAACGTGACAGTGAAATCAAAAAATCTTTTCCACAAAGGTAAGACTTATGAGGAGCATAATCTGTCAGCAGCTATAGCGGCAGTACGGAAATACAGCAGTATAATTGCGAAAATGATCTTGCAGAGACGGGTTATCAGGTACAAAGCGATAGCTAACAATGAACTATAATCCAAACACACACAGCGTGTTATAGTGTACATAAATGGTAAATGTATTTTTTTTATACGTAGCAGAACAATTTGACACTTCGCCATGATTTAACATGGCGAGTGTCACATCACGCATCACAGCTTTGCTTCGTGTAGTAGCCTCTCCAGCTTAGTATTGAGCTCACTGCAAACCAATTAATCAGAGATGTAACGATAATTCCAGTGAAGACAGCAAGATCGTAATGCCTCACAAACCAACAGAATAACAGTCCAGAGATGTAACCATAGTACATCTTAAAAACTGTGAAATACAAAAATAATCGATGACCTCAAAAATAGTGAGCAGTACCTGCATACACTGAAGGTTAACTATCTCCACCTATATTGACATTTATACTGCACCAGCAATAACGCTGTGCTAAGGATGTAAGTAATTCAAAACTGAAACACAATTTGTAAATAAAGAAAATGTACAAAAAGGTTTGTTTCAAGATTGAGTTTTTGCAGATAGCCTGAAAATGACCATGGGGTTCGAAATGAGCTCATAGTATCACAACACCTCAATAAAGACGTTATAGCATTTAATATATAGTGTCCTTACAAGGCATGTACAACTTTGCAGGGCAACGAGAAATATTTTCACCACAAGAAACCCTTTTTTGTGACCTGGTCACTTTGATTCAGTGGCTATTGCACACACACACACACACACACACACACACACACACACACACACACACACTTGAAAACCTGCAATTAATCACACAAACAATAACATACCTAAGTTTGGGACTGCATTAGTACTACATAATATTATCTAGCTGTAACATGTATCTGTTGATCACTATAGTATATTTTCTCCTTCTCTTATTTGGTGAACTCCACTGATCCTAAAACATGTTTATTTCTGTGAGGATATCTGCTGGTAAATTATGAAAATGCAACTGTAGTGAAACCAGATCACTATTTATTAACAGCAATCATCTCTCCACATATAAACTGTTCAAAATGCACATGTTTTGCCATATGAGCCACAGATTAACTCTGTAAACACGAAACTGTCTTCCACCCCATTTACATGGGGTTCCCAAAACGGGATTGCTTAAACCGATTTCTCAATACCGGTTCTGGGTGGTCTTGTAAACACTTCAAAGTCTAATCTGTAAATCCACTTCTGGCTGACAGTTCTCCAATTCCGCAATCGATTTTCACGTGCAAACACAACCGATTATGAAATGTGCTTGGGCTGTCTGGTTTCGTCTCGTTTTAAAAAAATTTCGGTTAATATGGACTGAGTGGCTTTTTGTACAGTCAAGGATAATTAGAAATATTAGACTCATCTTATTGAAGAGAGACAGTGATTGTCCTGACTAAATCAGAAACTGTATCAGCTGTTTTCCAGGCGCCTTATTTAAATGGGCTAGCAAATCCGCTTTAGACCTTAGCATGTAAACACGACAGCGAAAACCTGTTTTCGAAATTTGGTTTTCGTCTTTCAGAAGATGTGTAACATGTAAACGTAGAGTTTGTATCCTAATGCGCCCATGACTCAACACCGAAGAGGCTCATACAGCTCCTTTGTTTACTGAATCTGTCAAAAAGGATTATTGACATACATTATATGAAAGGGTGTGTAACAACAACGACGCTGTACTATTGTACATATAAGTAAATTTTTTTTCCATCTGATTTTTCGATAAACTAGTGTAATTGATGTTCTGATTTCATTTCTTTTTTGTTTCATGTCAGTGTGTTAAGAAAACTGTAAACAAGTTTCAGTGTGAATATTAATGTTTATGTCAAATGTCAAGCAATATTGTAATAGAACTGAAATGTAACGAATGTTGAGACTGTTGTAAGATGTTTAAAATTGTAAGTGTGTGTCTGGTCCATATGTAGGCAATGTGTTAAGATATGTAGAATGCAAAACCTCGGGTGAATACCCTGTCTGTAAGGGAGCGGTAAAATGTGGATGGCGGGCGAGCAGGGAAAATGCAGGGCACAACGGGCTCAGCAGCAGCAGTAGTTGGAGTTTGTCACTGGTTTGAGCAACACCTTCTGGAGCGAGGAGGCTCTCCTGAAAGACGTAGTTTCAGTGAGCCTCGGTTATGCCGTTCCAACGCCCGCACAGCATGGCAAAATTCCATAGGCAGTAAATGGAAAAGTATTGCAACGCTATGAAGAATTAAAGTGCCGATACGTCAAGAGCCATAGCTGTGGTTGTATGTGTGCTCCGTGTCTCGCCATCTCGCTGCCCGCCGCATCGACAGAAGCAGGTTGAAACTTTTAGTACTGTATTTGTCTGAACCATAGAGTGAACTGTTCAATAATATCCTAAATTTTACCAGAACTTTCCTATCATTTGATTATCCTCACAAATAACCTAGATAGGGTCCTTTCCAAATATTATGCAATCCGAGTGTCCCGAAATGAAAAATTAAATGTTGTGTTAATAATAATTACTTGCAGACCTAGCTATGTTAGAATGGTGTTTAAAGAACTGTTTTGTTAATGAACCAGTAAATGAATAACGAAGGTCTAACGAAGTTGAAAGATAACTTTAATATTGATATAGTAATGAAGTTTAATTATTTCGAGACAGATATAAAGGTATTTAAATGAGCAGTAGATAAGATAAAAAGATTAGTAACTCATATACTGGAAATCATGAACGCATAATAATTTCAGTAATCAATTTTTTTAATACAGTGATCCTAACAGTTTCAGCCCCCCCCCTTTTTATTCATTTGAATTCTGAAGTGTTCCACCTTGATTTGACCAGCAAAAGTTAAAGTCAATATAAAAGCCAAAATTTATCAGTGTTTTATCAAAATTGACATTTTCTGTGTGTCACGAAAGTGCTATTGCTAGGGTAACCTACGCCCGATTTTAATCAGATTAATAGACAGTATGAAGTTTTGTAGTATACATTATAGTGTAGTGCTATGTATTCATGGTTTTTCCATATCAGTATAGAATGTGAAACTATCAGTTCAATAGATTTTCTGGTTCTAAAATTTTACTATATTATGCAGTGTTACTACTTGTTGTTTTGCATGAATATCTACCAACTTGTACAGGGAGGAAACTCAGTTAATGCCTAATTAGGCTGGCGACCGTATTATTATTAAATTGGTAGGGTCATCAGTGTTGCTTTTGGTCCATCCTGACGTGTAGTTGCATTTTGAACTTACTTGACGGATCATTGTTATTACAGAGTGGGTGTAAGTCTGATTTGCCATCATTCAGGTACACGCGGTCGATATCTATACAAAAATCCTTTCTCATAAGGTGAATCCCGCTCACTTACCATAGTACTGGCTTTAACGAGTATCGTGTGCCCCACGCGCACGTTACAGATGTTGTACTATATACTTATGCTATGCTCAGTGATACATTTCACCCCTTCAGAACATCTTTCTCTTCTCACAGTTAAATCCCCCAACAAGATCTGTATTCTGAGGAATGCACATACTCCAACGATCAAGTCACTGACACAAACAAAGTTCAAAAATTCTGATCACTACTTCTGCAGACATTAATCAGTCTCACATTAAAATCATACTTGGAGATTTCTATGCGCAGATTGGCGGGGACTGGGGATGCAGACAAGTAATCACGAATTTCTCAAAAAAATTAGAAAACAAATATCAATGGAAAGATCTAATAAATCCATGTACAATGCCCCACCTTCAACTTATGTCCACACACTTTAAGACACACCTACAGAAAATAATGACATGTAAGTTATCGATGAACTATGTGGGCGGATACCAGGTTGATCATGTAACAATCACTGGAAATGCTGTGGTGTCACCGCCAGACACCACACTTACTAGGTGGTAGCCTTTAAATCGGCCGTGGTCCATTAGTATACGTCGGACCCGCATGTCGCCACTATCAGTGATTGCACACCGAGCGCCGCCACATGGCAGGTCTAGTCTAGAGAGACTCCCTAGCACTTGCACCAGTTGCACAGCTGACTTTGCTAGCGATGGTTCACTGTCTACATACGCTCTCATTTGTAGAGTTGACGGTTTAGCATAGCCTTCAGCTACTTCATTTGCTACAACCTAGCAAGGCGCCATATTCACTTACTATAATTCATATCTTCAAGAATGTATTCTGAAAAGATAATATTGTGAATCATGTACCGTCAAGAGCGACGTTCATCATTAATGGATTAAAGTTAAGTATCAAACTAATTACGTCCGCTTTCAGAATTCTCATTCCTTGTCATGTTCCAGACCTTACGTCAGTATGGTTCTTCCCTCCTCACGCCAGCCAGCGTGAGCTAAAACGTGTGCATTTTGGCCTCCACTCGTAACAGTTGGCTCTTCTGCTAACACAAAAAATTCACTTGGGAAATCATTAATATGTATATATGCAATGGTTATTTAGCGTTTGACTATTATCTTCAACTAACCAAATTCGCTTCAGTCCTAGTTAGCAAAAACGTGTGAAACCTACAATACCATCCATCATTCCAAAGTACTTGAAAATGCATAGGAATTTATAAAGATGCTGAAAACAGACATACAAACATGAGATACCACTTTCGGCACCATTCAAAGAAAAAGCAAAGAAAATACATATACCTCTAAGAATACACAAACACAGTTGGTGGAAGCCAGACTATGATATAACAATGGAAATTTTTATTTGAGCCTGGAAAAATTGAAGTACTCATAGGTGTACAGAGTACCCAGCAGAACTTTACGGAAATGCAAAAGAAAAACTTTTAAAAATCAGACAAATTAAATGTACTTGAATAGAGGAAATTTAATAGCCTTCTATCAGAACAACATGCTAAATTTATATGGGATTTGTACTGAAGAACTAGCAAACTACAAACTAGCCAGTACTTGTTTAGATCACTCAGATGGAACTGTCAAGACAAATACAAAAGCTTATTGTGGCATCTTGAAGCAGTACTTCAAGAAACTACGCAACTGTGAAGCTCTTACAGAAAAATACAGTTTCGTCAGATCCATCTCAAACAAGGGCTAAATTTCAACAACATATGATGAGATAAGCTACATCGTATTACGCCTGGAATGACAGTGTAATTACCGAGATGCTCAAGTTTGGAGACACATGCATGATTAACAGATTACAGGCCATTATTGTGAATTCCTGAGGGAATAAAGTAGTACCTAATGATCAGAAAAGTGCACTGATTCACTATATAGACAAAAGGTGGCAATATCAAGCCAAACAATTACCACCACATTTCTTTTTTGCCAGTCACTTACAAAGTATTTTTTGTGAATTCTTCACCAGACTAGAGTAACAGACGGAATAGAAGCTAAGTGAATGCCACATCGAGTTCAACAAGGTCGATTTTTTCAGAACAGATCTGTAATCTCAAGATGATACTACAATCTACCAGCCTATTTGCACCGTGATTACGTTTGTATGTTTTAAAAGAAGCCTGTGACTCAGTTGGCCACACCTTCCTGTTAAATTTGTTACATGAATATTATGTGGATCACAAAACAGCTACTTCAATGTAACAGAATCTAATAAACACAACCTCTACAGTAACATTATTAAGTGAAACCTCAAAATGTTTAGATGTATAAACTGGGTCATAGCAAGGCAATAATTTTGGTACTAGATAAGATAAAAAGGAAATACGTGCAGCAAATATTAGATAAAAAAGCAAAAAAGTCGATATCATAAGCCTTGCCTTTGTTGATAACCTAGTAAGAATTACTAGGGCTACCACTGAAGCCAGATGGGTACACAGAAGAATGGGTTCTAACGCATTGGCTTTGACCAATGATGACGTATATCACTTATGGGTATTAATTTGTTTATTTTCGAGCAATAGGTAATAAATCAGGTATCTTCTATGGCAAAACTTCTAATTATAAACAGAAATAAATGAATATGTCGCCAAAGAATAAATATTGTGTAAACTTTTTGTTGATAACTTTAAATAATCTGTGTACATATTTTGAATCACACCTTAGTCTGATAGTGAGTTGCTTCAATTTATTAGGTACTAACTTTCATTCTTGGTGATTCTGAGATATTTGCTGAGAATTAATTTTCATTCTCGACAATTTTTACTTTTTGTCCTACCTTTGTAGTATGATTTGAATGAGGCACTAGGCATAGACATGTCTGTGTTTCGCTTCTTGCAGTTGTGTGGGCTACTACCGAATTATGTTCACTGTCGTGAGTGCAGCGAACATACACACCTGATTAGTGTTTCATGTCTCGTACCCATGCTTTACATGCCTAGAGATGCACCAAAGGCAAATTATGGCTTTCGATTCGGGCCAAAGAGGAATCTCGTTTGAGATGTCGAAGCTGGCCTAGAGAGATATCATAAAGATCACATATTTTTTGTGTTTGAGACGGCTTGTGTGGTTGTGTGTTCATGAATGTCATGTGAGTGAGCTTACCATTCTTGACTGGTACTCTATTGGTCAGGAAGTGTGTGTGGAATTTTTAAAGTGGACCTTTGGGAGGAGGGGGTCAGATGTTATTGACGAACCTGATGAGTCTACTTTTGGAAAAACCGAGTATAAAAGGGGGGATCTTGTGGTGGGATTATGGATTTGGTGGGCATGTAGTTTCAGTACAGAGTGTTATGATGTAATTTTCATATTGGTCTGTAATCAAAGGAAGAAACGTTTGCTTAACTTCACTGAGCGGCATGTGGTTTGTGATATCTCCTGCTGTGTGACTTTTTATTGAATCATATTACTTTCTATATGTAAACTGAATGAGCTATAAATCAAAGAACCCGCCAAAAGTAAATTAACGAGTTGTTTTGTAGAGAACATAATGTTTTGATGCATCGTTAAATATCTCTATGAAGCAAAGTAAGAAATATGGTCTTCAGTTTATGAATTCTTGTATCTTCATCTTTATGTTTCAGAAAGTGGTAGCGTAGAGATGAACGCTTGGATCTGTTGTACCAGCATTGTTAAAAATGTATATTTTAACCATTCATTAAAAGTATTATAAAAAGTTATTAGAAAATGAATATTTTTTCCCATGGTTATTAATTCAACTCCTATTTGTTCGTCATTCACTCACTGCTGAGATCCTACATCAAGAGGTTCGGTGCAGACAAGAATAATTAGTGCTGTATCTGGAGGAGCATTCCCTCATTGACATTGTCACACTCAAAATTAGACACAATGGAATTAATGTGAGGGTAATGACTCAGACCTGATAGCCACCTATTGAAATTCATTTATTTATACTGAAAACATTGTGCTTCGTGTGATTAATAACCTGTATACGGATCGGCAATGTCAATGGTTGCAGTGGTTATTTGGTTCTGTATACTGCTGGAAGCGGCAGTAAGTAATGCATATTATGTTTGTTGACCTTGAATGTAATGACATACAAGGTCTGTTGATATTGTTATCAGTTAAAGTCCACCCAAGATTGTGCACAGATTCGTAAATTACGTTCAAAATTTTCTCAACTATTCTTTCCAATCAATTTTCTAATTATTCAAGCAATTTTTAATCCATTTCCATATCCCTACTCAATGGCGACTATGACAAGACGGCGCCAAGCGAAATATGAACAGGCCTTTCAGTTGTTAAGATAAAAATTTTTGAGATAAATGAATCATATTATTGTTACAAGAAACTAATGAAACTTTTATTGTATTTTTATTACATGTCCATGTGACTGGGAATGATAAAACAACTGAAGGAGCAAATTAAAATTAAATTCCGGCTGCAAAAGAGACAAGTTGTAAATGCTGATTTCAGCAGCAAAGGTAGGAAGCTGCTATGCTGTATACTAATATGGCCCCGGCAGCAGATAATCTCTTTTCCTTCCGATTAAATTCCTTTATGGAAAGTGCATTTGTACAGAAAAGGTGAAAATTTGTACAAAGCCATGATTAAAACGCAAGAAAAGTCATTTAAATTCTATAAGACTATGTCAGATAATAACCTGGTTCATTAGTGAAAATGCAGCTAAGCCAACTTCAATTGAAAAGTACCAATAGAGACAAAATTGCATTTTTGAAAAATTTTATTCATAATTTTGTTAAAAACTATTCACAATGGAATCAAAGGAAATGGCCATTGCTGAAAATTCATTACAAAATGCAATATGCCAAGATGCCAGAAATCAGAGGTTGGCAACAGTTGAAGGTAATGTGCCAACTCGTGAACTGGCCAATGGCAACCAAAACAACGAGGTTGGTGTCCCATTCGATGAGACAATTTCTCAGTTCTCACTAGGAAACATTTTTTCAAATAGTGAAACTGAAGAGCACAACAGCGAAACTTCCTTTGATTAATTGCTCACGATATAGCGACAGCAAGAACAAGAAACAGTTCGTAAAACAATGTAAATACTTGTGTGACACGCAATTTGACAACCCTCATGCAACAAATCACAAAACAGTTTGCAAAACAACAAAGCAGTTCACAAAAATCAGGAAAATATAGCACAACAATTTACAAAGCAAAATCAGGCATTTAACGATTTCAAGACTAGTATTAGTCAACAATTTAGTGAGGTGAGCGAAACTATACGCACTGTCTTATCTAGCAAACTATCCAGGAAGTTAACAGAGCTAGGTAACCAACTAAAACAAGAACGAATTACCGACATGTCCTGCAATATAAATACCTTAACGGAAAGACTATCATCCGTAGACGATAAACAGGAAAAAGTTGCACGTGAGTTACAAAACGTTAGTGAAGCATATTCTCAAATTCAGGAGATGCAATCCCAAGTGGATGCGTCCGTAAAAAAGTGACCGACGCAGTCAGCGAGCTGCAAGATGTGTGCAAAAACTTATCTACAGAAGTCTCACAGTGGACGAGTTAAGTTTAGAGTCAAAATTTGCCACAAAACAGAGAGATGAGATATATGCAGATGTAAAGGAAATAACTGAAAAAGCTGATGCCGGGATACTGGATAAGGGTAGCACTCTTACTGAAAAGGTAGTATCAGAGTGGAAGATTTGTGTAGATACAGTAGGGGAAGCTCTAAAAGAGAAAGAAAGTCAATTTCTGGCTAAAATGGAGTCAGGTTTAAAGGAAGCAGAGGAAAGGTTATGAGGCAGTATTGCTTAAACTACTGACATTTGACAGAAGACAAACCTATGCTTTTAGAGAACTTAGATACCTTCACTGGTTACCCACAAAATAGTGAACGTTGCAGAATGCAACAACACTTGCCAGCAGCTGTATCTTTCGAGCAAGCGCAATTGTCGTGCGCTACTTCACTAACGAACATAAACACGCCTGTCACTGGCAGCGAGGTATATTTATCAATGTTACTTGCATATGAAGGATTACTTATGCATCGACAATTTCCGGTATTTACCTCTGAAGGGAAAAGAACAAACCCCATGGTCTTTATCAGAGCACTTCGACTTGTCTTACCTTGTAACTGGACTGAAGCCAAGAAAATTAGATTTGTTCTTGCAACACACAGGCTGACGTTCTGCTATGGGCTACAAAAATGGTGGAACGAGGCCAGCTTGAGACAGCCTTTCTGGATAAATATTGGACTGAGATCGTACAAGAGAGACTCTGACGTGAAGTATTCAACCCAGCTCCATTGAGTAGCACGCATGGAAGTTTAAGGAGCTATTTTGAAAAATATTTGAATAAAACCAGATACTGGACGAACCCGGTATCTCAAGTAGACGTGCTGGAATTTTAAGGAGTCATATACCTACCCACATTAGGGGGATTCTCATTACCATCCTGGAATGCGACACTGAATACTTTCTGTCTGTACTGGACTCAATAGATCTGATATACAAAGAGAGATCAGTACCACCCAGGCCTGTTAATACTTAGTTAGTGCCACAGGGATTTACGGACCAACAAGTAAACAATGGATTCATAGTACAACATGGATGGCAACCTTACCCCTCAAAGACCTATGGTAATGGTGTCAGTAATCACAAAGGCAATGGCGAAAGTCATAAATTCAATGGTAAATTTAAAAGAAATGGGCAAGTAGCGTATGGCCAGCCTGTACAATATGTATAGACACAAGCTACCGGCAATAATCAGCCAATCGCTTGGCAAACACAAAACAATACCAGACAATGGAAGCTCCACAGACAGCGGAATTGGACGAGCAAAGTAACGCACATATGCCAAATAACATGCAAAGGCAAAGAGTATTTGAGTCGAGAGCCTCACATGATACTAACTGGCGTAATCAAACAACAACAGTCCATATCGCAAAAGTAACACCTAATGCGAATAACAACGCCACCGCAAAGCTGGTAAACTTGAACCGGTCACAGTAGGGCCCCGTTCTGTGACCTAGGAAGAGAGTGGGGGACGAACTTGATCGACACTTGCTTCATCAGATACGGTCAGGGTTGTGATGTGAAAGATGATCTGTAACAAAGTAATGAGGATACACAGGGAAATTTGACAGAGGCAAGTTATAAGCTACTAGTGAAGCCAGAATATTTGACCTTGATCTGCCCATCGTGCTTGATGCAGGTGCTATGACTAATTTGATGTCACAGGGATTCTTTCCAGAACTGAAGAAACATGGGCGTATACCCACACTGCCAGTACAAAATTGCAAGGTACAAACTGCGACTGGTCATAAATCGAAAGGAGTCAAAATACAAGCTTGAATTCCCATCCAATTACGACAGTTTTCTGTATGATGCAATTTTTTGATAGTAGAGAAATTAATAGTTGATTTTAATTGGTATGGATACATTTGGGACAAACCAACAACAAATTGAAATAGGCAAGGGCCAATGTCATTTCACTGTAAATAACCAATCATTTGCAGTAGACCTAATGAGAGGAAGTAATGAAGCACATAAAACTGAAGTTACTCACGACTTTGAGGTTGAATTGGTAAATCCCATAGTCATGTTTATCAATACATACAACAACGAACCGTCAGCAGCAGAAGAAGTAAACGTAGACACAATAAGCACAAAGGGAAGTGAATCAAAGCGCTTCTCTCAACAACAGCAAGCGGAACTTAGGGAACTGATACTTGCTTATATACATGAATTTGAAAAAGAGCAGGTTTCATTAAGGATTTTGTGTACAAAATGGAAGTATATCCTCTCGAAACTTTTTGTTCTACTTCATACCCCATACCATGGACAAAGAGGGAAGCAGTAAGGAAAGAGATTAACAGAATGCTTTAATGGGACATAATACAACCACCATTTTCCATTTACTATAGTCCTATTTTGGCCCTAAGTAAGCCGGATGACAAGGTCCACTTGGTCCTCGATGTACATGACATTAATAATATTATTGTACTAGTCCAAACACGTGCAGGCAATTTAGAGGAACAGCCTATGAAATTCCATAATGCTAAATTTCTTACCATAAACGACCTCTGGTCTTCATATTGGTAAATAAAACTACATGAAGAAAGTCGGAAGTGTCCGACTTTGTATGTGGGGCAGGAGCTTCGAATTTCAAGTGTTACTGTTTGGATTGAATGTAACTAAAGGTGTATTTATCTCTGCTCTGGACAAAGTGCAAGGGCCTGAACTTTTGAGGAAACAGTGTAAGTTGACGACCTTTTAGTCACCACACCCACTTGCGAAGAACACTTAAGATTAATTGAACAAGTATTGAACTGCTTTTCTGAACATGGAGTAACAGCAAATCTCAAGTAATCTAATTTAGGACAAGAAAAGGTAAAATTTTTAGAACACATAATTTCTTCAGAAGGCATACTGCCAGATCCTAAACAACTTGATCCCATTAGGAACTGTCCTGTTCCTCAAAACAAGAGGCAGTTAAGGGAGTACTTAGGCCTAGTCTCAGTTTTCAGGGAATTCATCCCTAACCAACTTATGAACAGTACTACTTTACTCGATCTTCTCCGGAAAAACGGACCTTGGTTATGGGACAAGCAATGTCAAACCGATTTCGAGAACATCAAGTAAGACTTATTAAATACTAATATTTTATCTCAACCAGACATGAAGATGGCTTTTTGATTATGCACTGACGCATCATCTCAGGGTTTGTGTGCATTCCTTTTTCAAATGGTAGAAGAAGGAGGAAAATTCATCCCTAAAATAATCAACTTCGACAGCCACACCATATCTGAAGCTAAAAGTTCATATTCAATTATGGGGTTGGAGGGTTTGCCTGTAATTTGGTCCTTTAAAATGTTTGAATATTTCCTTTGGAATAACACACACAAAACTATACTGTGACCATCAGTCAATATCGTTTTTGTTAACTTGTAAATTGCTGCACCAACAGATAGCGAGGTTGTATATGTATCTTAAAGAATTCGATTTTGAAATAGTGTACATAAAAGGAAATCAAAACATAATAGCTAATGCTCTTTCTCGGTTACCACAAGGCTTAGAGGAATTTTACGATCCTTTAGAGCAGGAAGGTGAAATAAGAGCTATGTTTATGGAAGACAAACCACTCCAACCATACTATGTCCACATGTGTCAAGGTAAGTAAGTTAAGAGCGAAACTAATGCAAAACGGTGGTGAAAAATTGAAAAGGTTTTTCACTATTCACAAAGGTGCTCTGTTCCATAGGAACCATCTCGAAGAAGAACAATGGCGTGTGTGTTTGCCAGAGGAATATGTGGATGATTTCATCTTGTACACATACAATACTTGGGACCATTATGGCACTGCAAAGCGCACTGACAAAATAGGTAAATATTGTTATTTCTCCAACCATAAATGAAGAGTACTACAGTTGCTAAGAAAGTGTATTGTCTGCCAGACAACAAAACATTCTAACTTCTCAAAACAGATTGAACTACATCCCATTGTGGCTAAAAACCTCTAGAAAAGGTATATTTGGATGTGGCTGGACCCTATCCCAGAGGTAAAGGTCGCATCAAGTATATAGCAGGTCTGCATAATTTGTTCATCAAATACATCAAATTGTATGCTGTACAGAACGCTACAGCCAGTTCAATTATAAGATGAATCAAAGAGGAATAATTCTGCAAGAGTAAGAATACCAGAAGTCATGTTAACAGACAATGCCTCGTATTTTATTAGATATAAATGGAAAGAGTTTGTAGATTCTAACCAAATGGAACCCATTCTAGTATCCAAATTTCACCTCAAAGCATCCCCTATAGAAAGGGTGTTCAAGGAATTCAGCAGGTTCGTAAGGACCTATATACCTCAAAACATATGAAGTGGACTAAATATGTCACTCCCCTCTTACAAGTTGTTAATAACCTGCTCCATACATTAACTGGATTTACACCAAATGAGCTGATGTTGAATTACAAACAAGGAGATGCAGGAGATACCTTTGCCCAAGATTCCGATACAGGAATTAACACTGGACGATAAAATATGACAAGCAGTAATCAACACTGAAATCTGGGCTAAATACAGGAAAGGAATTTGTGACAGAAAGCTAAAATGTACAACTCAATTTTATGTAGGGCAAAAGGTGTTGCCTGGAACACATCCCAAATCCACAAAAATTGGAAAACTGAACCATAAGTGGCAACTACTATACACTGGAGCATTCATAATTACTAAAATCCCCTACCCAGGGGCTTACAGATTGGTACACACAAACATGGGTAAAGATATGGACCTCTATCCACACAAAGACTTGAAAATGTATATATATTGAAAGGAGGGCTGTATACCTGCTAAGTTGTATATATGTACAATAATATTAGATTTAGGCTGCTGGAAAGTCACATTCCAGAATTTATGTTGTTAGTTGTTAAGGAAAATTTTTGTCTGTATATTTTCTTACATGTCAAACGTCTAAACGATAAGATGAGTGGTTGTAACAAGGAAGAATTCTATTTTAATGTATCTAGAGACGAAGATACTTTAAATACAACACTTCACCATGTGCATAGCCCAGTTGTGAACAAATAAACGAAAGTGTGAAACGCATGGTAGTTTGCAATGCAATATACAACTCACCATGATGCAAGTGGTATAAGAAAGACGCATTGCATGCTCATTGGAAAGCACACTGGTCAACAAACTGCAAGCACGTGTGCGCCAGACAGGCAAAACAAACAAAACAGATGAGCTACAGCATGAACTAGCATTTGTAAAACTTATCAAATAAAGAGAAACATAGAAAATTAAGGGAGACTCTACACTACAACTAATACTATCTACACAATACACAGACACACAAAGATAAGCTAAGGAATTATATATGCAGGAAAGGGATGTTAAAGCACGAGATATTTACTTAAGCTATGCTACTATATACATTATATATGTGTATGTACAATATTTACAAATTTTAAATATTGATCCCATGCACTGTTCACACTTCATAGGCGAGAAAAGCTTGCTGCAATTAATCAAGCGAATACAGCATAAGTGGTAAACTGTATAAGAGGTCGCACCATGTCCCTAATACACTTTATCTTGGGGATTTATAATTTAAGTAGAAATACACACATGACTTGAAGTAAGTTTTGTGATAGCCTGACTGCACACTGAAGTGAATGAATACATAGTTGAGAATATGAAGAAAGTATTAGTAGGCAGTGAGCCGCTATATACTTATCCATGAAGATTTAGTTTTAAGTTAATTTTATTTTTTTCTTCCAGGGATCGATGCATCGACATGTCCCAAAGTCATGAGAGATAAATACTTGTAGAGTGTTAGGTACCATATACAGACATAAGAAAGAACAAATATAGTTGTAAGTTTATGATACATATCAAAGTGATAGTGAGAAAGTATGTGAAGAAGATAACAGTTGCAGTACGTTGCATATCATGATGCTGAACTAAATTTGAGTACTATCAAATAAGCAAGGGCTCGAAACCTAACTAATGTGAGTGTTGACTACCTATGAAAGCGCCAAACACCTGAACTATATTCAAATTCTTTACGCACGTTTGTTATTTACGTAAACATTATTTTACACTCATTTTAATTTATTTAAGAATCAGATACACCTGCAATTTGATGATGATTCTGGATGGATCTTTAGTAAAGATACCAGAATGTGACAAACAAGATCAACCTTAACATACCTACTGTTTTTTTTACAGAGATCATAATATTCCATCTGGCACTGAAATTATTTATGATAATAATTCAGGTTGAAGGTTCTATAGTGATGTCAGATGGGTTTTCATTATACAGAGATTTGTGGAAGATGGGCTTTCAACACCTTGCCGTCAATCATAAACACTGTATTCAGAAGTTCAGCTACTGAGGTTTGTATATATAATCTGTTGCATGGAGTGAGAAATGTCGCATTTCAGCTTTATAGAGCTATCTGTATTAATATTCTTGGAGATGGAGTGTACTAGATACATATTGCCTGTTGAAGTGTTTCCTTAAGTGTGTTGGCCACATTTATCCACCAAGATTTGATAGCTAGATTCTTGTTGAGGAGGGGCCAGGGTTTTAATGAAAATTATGGAAAATGGTGGGTTTTAGTGGTGTTTGGGGGTGTTTCATCTTTTTTCCTTTTCTTCTTTTGAATAAAGTTTCATATGTTCTCTGGGAATTTGTGTTTGGTGAGTTTAGTTTCTTACTTTTTACGTTATATTAATATTGTTGCTAGTACTAGTATTGTACTCCTCAGTAC
Organism: Schistocerca piceifrons; assembly: GCF_021461385.2. NCBI lineage: Eukaryota > Metazoa > Arthropoda > Insecta > Orthoptera > Acrididae > Schistocerca > Schistocerca piceifrons. The sequence continues at coordinate 293,051 of NW_025728758.1, forward strand.
TAGGAAACACGAAAAAACCAACATATATCAAGTCTGAATCGTGTACTTCATTGACATATATAGCACAACAGTACAGTAGGATACTAGTACTAGTGAAGGTGAAAAAGCTACAACATAAAATTTGTATCCTGTACTTCAGGTGACCTATATAGGTATTCCATGTCAATGTTACATATGTCGCTTTTTTGCTTTCAGTAACACTATTGTCCTTTTTTTCAGTTAATCTGTACAGATCAACTGAAGAATAGGATACAAGGACTTTCTACTCTAAAAAGTGATACAAATAACATTATGTTTGAAATATGGCTGTATACAATATATGTCAACAATTTATTTTCTCTCTACTACATTGTTTTGTTTCTCAACATTCATCTAAGTTTTTTAAATCTTTACAATAGATTATCTGTATTATCTTGCGTTGTCATTGGTCCAAGCTGACAGATTGTATCCTTTCTTCAGTATTCCCAGCCAGACATACCCTAGAGAAGCTTAAAGAGATTGTTGATAGCAATTGCCTCCAATTCTCATATGAGAAGAAACAGTGCGTGAATTCTAAACATGTAGATATATGATACCTTTTGACAAGAAATTGCAACTTCATTCGGTTTCAGTACTTCAAGTATTTGAATAAAATTACTAGAAGGAGAGGCAGTGATAAAGTGATACTAAAACTCCTACAGAAAAATTATGTGAAGTCTATACAATCATCCAGATTATTCATAACAAGAAACCTCTTTCCACTAAAGTCAAACTATACCACTACCTAACAATCAATGTAAAGGAAAACATGAAATGGCATACTATGGAAAATATTTGGATTCAAGATCCCAGCAAATATCTGGATGCTCAGCTGGAAATTCAGAAGAATTAAATTCTCTGACAGGATAATTCAGTTTCATTGTACAGAAAACATGGCTTGAAATGTTATGGGCATATAGCATAAATGGATGACTCATGATTAACCATGAAAATTTTTAACATCATAAACAAGATCTGAAAAATCCAAGTGTGGTGGTTTAGCCAACAACCAAAAGGATCCCAAGGAAATCACTGTTGACCCACTGATGACATGCACACAGATCACAATAAAACAATGTCCAGAAAAAAGCCCAACATTAAAAAATGTATGGCCACTCAAATATCAACAAACTCATAGTGACAGGATTAATAATATTTCGAGAGATATGAAGAATCAGAAGACTAAAACTAGCTGATAGATCTAAATGCTCTTTAAAAGATCAAACGAAATAAAAGCACAACTAAAATTATGATTTGGAATGCTATGACTGCACCTGTCTCTGTTGTTAAGGAGACTTTCATTGAAACTAAGTCAAATCAGCAATACCCAATGTTTGAAAGCTATGTATCACGCTCTTGGACCAGGGAAGATGCGAAACACACTTTAGCAGTGGAGCCTGTACACACGAAACATCTCTGTAAGTAGTCCTTCATCTTTCTGATCTCGTACACAGAACTTATAATAGAAATGGTCAATTGAAAACATCCATTTTCCAGTTCCAAATTGGCCAAGGTGTTACTTAATCTACTTATTTGAATCGATTGACGCAGACAGATAGATGAAGGAATTAAAGATGTTTTAATTTGGAAACTTACCATCAAAAGTTAACAGAAAGGGTATCATGGATAAGTTTTCAGTAACATCAAGATTAACATTGGCTTACCACAGAGAATTAAATTCGAATATTTTAAGTGCACAATAGGGATGATGAGATGGCTCGAAAGGAACATAGAATCTTGGTCTTGATGAAAGATGCATCATCGACAAATTTATGAGACTGCAAAGACCTGTGGATCCACCACCTAAAATTCTGTATGCATTTAAACTAACCAAACACATGATAGTAAGGGTTGTGAATCTAAGAGGCAATGATGACATACTCCTGTGAATCTTGTAGAAGACGAATCTTCTAGATTTAATGTCAAAACCCATACAGCAAGAGATGGCTCCTACTGTCACAAACTTTATTAATTGAAAGCTTTATAAACTCTGGTCCTAGTTAAAGTTGATGTTAAGAAACATATATTTATCAATTAGTAAATTGAAACTTCCTGGTAGATTAAAACTGTGTGCCAGACCGAGACTCGAACTCGAGACCTTTGCCTTTCACGGGCAATTACTCTACCAACTGAGCTACCCAAGCATGACTCACGCCCCGTCCCCACAGGTTTACTTCTGCCAGTACCTCGTCTCCTACCTTCCAAACTTCACAGAAGCTCTCCTGCGAGGTGGGATGATGTGGAATGTGTCAGTTTGACAGTGTTCATTACAGATTTTTTTGAGGTGACTACTTCATATCTAAAAATTGTGGTGAAGGAGTTGTCATTCAGAAATTCTTTTAATTTGTTTTTAAAAGTTGGTTGGCTATCTGTGAGACTTTTAATACAATTTGGCAAATGACCCAAGATTTTTGTGGCAGCATAATTCACCCCTTTCTGTGTCAAAGTGAGTTTTAATCCAGAATAGTGAATATCATTCTTTCTACTAGTGTTGTAGCTATGCACTTATCTGTTATTTTTCAATTGGGATGCTCTATGACAAATTTCATAAGTGAATATAAGTATTACGAAAATACTGTCAATGTACTGAGTTCCTTAGATAAATGTCTGCAAGGTGATCTTGGGTGGGCTCCAGCTATTATTTTGCTTGCACGCTTTTGTGCAATGAGTACCTTTTCTCTTAATGATGAATTACCCCAAAATTTCTGTTCAGATGTGGTTTAGCGCTCACATATTTGAGCAGTTTTTGCTCAAACCTCCAACTTACGTATTTGCCCAAGTTTCTGGACCGCAGGACAAGTTGCGTCAGCGCAGATACTATGTGAGCAGACATTTCGGCATACAGATTACAGCGTGTGGTCGTAACTGAATATCTTGCTGACGTGTGACGTGTCTTAGAGGATCTCGTAATTCCAACATTCATGTATCACTATATGTTGTCAACAGTCGTAGCTAATAATGAAATAAGATTTAAAATGGGTGTTGTATGTCTAAAGTACCATACTGTGTGGAAATATTTTATAGAGACTGTCTCAGCGAGGAAGAAAACTGCTACTAGGCTCAATAATTTAATAATAGAAAAATAAATTAATGGTTCAAAAATGAGTGGGGCTAGTTTTAGTTTTTCCTTATTCCTGAAACTGCTGTGTTGCTGTTGAGCCACCATGGATATAATAATTTTCAAAAATAGGTAGCTAGTTCTGAACCATTCTATGACTTGGATTTTCCGCATTCTAGAAGTCTATTTTCCTAGCTGGCATATCTTAAACAGTTTATATTAAACCATGAATTATTAACGATCATATCCTTGTGCAGCGTTTCTTCCCATAAATAATCTATGATCAATGTTTCTGCCACAGTTGCAGGATGTGCATATATTACATTCTTCATATATCTTTGAGTTGTAATCAATATCATTAAAGAGTGCATATCGATTCTGATTTCGAGATATTGCGGTAGAGTGGCGTTGTTTTTGGATTGTGAGGAAGCGGTAGTTCTCTTCTTTTAGTATTGCAACGAAAGTGCTATATTACTCATAAGAAATGTCGTAAGTATGTTTTGTCTTATCCTTTGTAAAGTTGCATGTAGAAGGAGGGTTTTGTTGTTATGGTTTTTGTTTCTTTCTCGGACCATGTTATCCGGTTGGTGTATTGAATTTGTTTGCGATTGTGTATATGTTATTGAAAATATTGTGTCAGAAAGAGAAATTCTTGCAAAAATAAAACGTAGTATTTTGTCGTTTTGCGTATTTGTTACAAATAAACGAACTTGGATCCCACGTTGCCCAGAAAGTTTCTGTGCGTTCGTAAATAAGCGATCACCATACTTGGCTTAGTCACATGTCTAGTATGGGCTAAAGTTATTTATTGAACCCCTCCCTGCCGAGTATAACATTTCGTTAAGCAATTAACATGATATTTGTTGTAGTGTATAACTTGATGATGTAATTTATAACTTAATAATGACTTGTATGCTGGCGTGCTATAGATTTATTGTTGTAGTTTACAGTAGGTGTGAGCGTAGTTCTGCCCTGTTATTGCTTCTGAAATAAGCTATTGCAACCTAAACTCCAAATGTTTCCGTTATTAAAAAAACACATGAGCACGTAGCACACGCATTCGTTTGCGCCTTAGTAAGGTAGTGGCCCCAATTTCCTTTTTTCGTAATTGATTTACTGTATAACTAGCATCAGATATTGATCTTTATTGGCATTCACATTCGTTAACTTCGCCAACACAACCAAATTATCATTTTTCAACCTATCCTACACCTCAGGCAAAGCTACAGGTCAGTCTTTCAACATAACCAAAATTTCAAGGCAGTTGGGGGGCCAATATCACACACTAACGCTTTATTCAGTACTAATCATTTTTAGGCTCTTTCCGCCGAAGGCTAATTATTAACAGTTAGTTTTGAGCAGATGTTTGTAAGTACCCCTACATCAGCTATCGTTCGAAGTGTGAATGTTGTCCATGTATTGGAAATGACTGTGTACTTGGGGGGGGGGGGGGAAGTTAATGAGAATCTGGTTAACGAAAGGTTGGAGTGGCGTGTGGAAAAGCAGAAAACCCCCAAATGCTGTACGAATATGAACCATCACTTATGATACAGATCTCTCGTTACTTTGTGTCTTTAAATTATGGGCTAGTGCGAAAAGGATGATTAGATCACCCTAGTTTTGTTACAGGTGCTATGATATTATTTGCCTTGTGCTCGAAGTAGATAGCCCCTGGTATGTTTTTGTGAACTGCGTATCATTACAGCATGTTTTAACTCTTCTGAATTTGCCTTTGTTAATATTTTTGGTCCATCAAATCTATGACAGGTTTAAGTGAAAATGTGATGTTAACCTTGTAAAAGTGAGCAATATCATCTCATTTTTTCTCCAGAAAAAAATCAAGTTTAGAGGGTCCTTCTGTAAAACAGTGTAGCACCATGTATAATGAATCACAATGTATCAGCATTTACACAAGTTTGTGTTGTTTGATTAATGGTAGCATGGTTTATGTAATTCTCCTGATCATCAGCATATCAATAACAGATGTCGAGAACTACCTTACCTGGATTAAATACGTATTTGTGGGTTTTAAAAGTTGGCAGTATGAAGGCCTGTGATCATTGTAACTCAATAGAGGAAATACGGCTGCTATCCCCAATACTCCTTAAACTCGTAATATCTACATATAAGCTAGTTACTGTCAAGAACATGGCAGCATCAGAGTGTACATTGTTACAGATATTATCAATTTTTGCCTTATTCCAGTTGCCTAGTAGGGGTGGGGAAAAATGTCCCTTTACAGGTTCCCCATGTTCCCAGTGTGACATATGCCATGGTTGCAGCATAATGGTTGCATATTCTTCTCTACAGACAGCTTATCTTAATTAACCCAACAGGATCTTGCGAGAACTGTGCGTAGGGAGAATTCCCAGTTAAGCTCACTAAGGGTGTTCTCTCCCTCTCTCTCCCTCTCTCCCTCTCTCCCTCTCTCCCTCTCTCCCTCTCTCCCTCTCTCCCTCTCTCCCTCTCTCCCTCTCTCCCTCTCTCCCTCTCTCCCTCTCTCCCTCTCTCCCTCTCTCCCTCTCTCCCTCTCTCCCTCTCTCCCTCTCTCCCTCTCTCCCTCTCCTCCCTCTCCCCATATGGACAATATTGTCTCCTTCCCCCTCCCCATGAACTAACAGCTTTACCAAGGTGAGGTGGATTGTGCACCTCAATAATGATGGTGTCAATACTTTTGGTGCAACTGCAGTTCAGGGGAAACTGCGGAGAGGCCAGACTAACCCATTGTTTCTGGAGAGGGCAGCAGCCTTTTCATAAGTTCCAGGGGCAACAGTGTGGATAATAGACTTACCTTGTTTTGCTGTGCTGTTACTGGGAATGGCTGAAAGGAAGGTGAAACTCTAGCCATTATCATCCTTTCCCCCTCCAAGGACATACAGCTCTACTGTTTGGCATAATGATAATGGTGTCTTCTTGGGTAAAATAGTCCCACATTTGGATCTACGGGTGGGGATGCTGAGAATGTCATGAGGGAAAACGAAATTGACAGTCTACAGGTTGGTATGTGGAATGGTACATCCCTTAATTGGTTAGAGAATTTAATACAGAAATAAAAAGGTTGAAGCTACAGTGGAAACTAGCGAAGAGCAATCTCAGGAAGGTCTTCTTGACAGGTCAGTATAGGGAAAATAAAAGGAGCATAATGCTGTAGTAGTTGTAATAGTGAATAAGAAAATAGGAATGTGGTTAAGATACTGTGTACAGTGCAGTGAGATCATTTTCATAGCAGACACGAAGGCAACGCCCACTGCAGTAGTGTGATTTTATCTCAAATCATACAGATCATGTCAACTCGTGGTCATGAATTTCTCTGAAAAAATGTATACTACACCGCTACGTCATAAGTGTTAACAAATAATGTATTTTCCTTTTATCTTAATTTCTGTAAATGGTAAGGCCCTTTGAAAAACTTATTTTTTGTAAATAACTCTCAAAACAGTAAAGAGCATAATAATATTACTAATAAACCTAAAGTACTGGAAACATGGTAGATGTTTTGCATTAAATCTCCCTCTCGGTATGTTGATTGACGCTCACACACCA